>NW_027555514.1:8207500-8507500 GCF_003287225.1 Phascolarctos cinereus | reverse complement strand
CCCAACCCTTCTCCTCTTTCCCCTTCTTTCCCTCTATCTCTCTTAGATGTAAGGAACATTTTAAAGGAAAATTATGAAAGCAAACACAATGCTTCTTATTTCTAAGCAGGCAGACATCTGGTACCAAAGCTTGGTTTCTCAGAGTGCAGGAGACCTGGGGGGCCATTGTATTGTAGCTCATATCGAAAGGAGAAACTCCTTCGAACCACCACAGACACATGCTGCTTGCTCATCCTCTACTTAAAACCCTTTAAGGAAGGATAACCCATGACCTCTCGTGAGACAGCCCTTTCTCCTCTGAGCTAGACTTCGCTGTTGGTGAGACTTGCCCTTTACTTCAAGTCTGAATCGGCTTTCCTCTCCTTTGAAATTAAGTGTTTGGTCTAAACGATCTCTAATACAGAAGCCCCCTAACTCAGGTTTCTGGAACTCGGGCAAGCATCATAAAATCCTGGCTGAGGAAGTTCAAGGAGAGCTACCTTGGACCATGTGATATAAGGCTGGGTAATTGGAGAGTCCACGAAGTAAATCAATAAACATTTATTAAGCACCTTTGTGTCAAGCACTGTGCTAAGTGCTGTGGATACAAAGAGGCAAAAGATAGTCCCTGCCTTCAAGGAGCTCACAATCTAATGACTACCAGAATGTTGAGAAGAAAAGGAAGAGGAGGAGGAGGAGGAGGAGGAAGGTTAGGATGAGTGCTCATGGTGGGGGAGGCGATATGGATCAAGACTTCTGGTAGCTTATATTTTAACTAATTCTTGCTAGTTAGGTATTGAGGATGAATACAACTCTCCCTCTCTAAACGCTGACAGCAGTGAAAGGCCCAGATGCCACCCGCCCTAGTTTTAGCTCTTATTAGGTCCTCACCACCTCCTATGACAGTTCTTACATTCAAGGCATCACTGGTAATAGGATAGATACCAGATCTTTTGGAAGAAAATTCTCAGTTTCCCCTCTTAATTACTCCCTTGGTATAATTTTCAGTCATGAGTTAATTGTCTGCTGTTAGTAACTAATGAGCTTAGAGATAGGGAAGTATTTTTCAATTGCTAGTAATGTTACACATGATGGGCCTGGAAGAGATCTTGGTGCTAACCTAGACCAGATGTGGAAACTGAGGACCAGAGAGGTATATCAACTTGCCAAAGGTGACCCAGCAAGTTGGCAGCAGAGTTCAGGACTTAAACCCATTTTCTAAACCACCTCCCAGGTCTTGGCCTTTTCCTTGAAAAGAAAATGTTGGGCAATGGTGGGATTCTCATCCTTAATGGAGGGCTGACTTCTTTGTAGGGTGCCAGACGGAGGAGAGAAGCCACTGGCTTGGTGAAAGCCTGTGCATCTATGAAAGTGCGATCGAGGCAGGGGACTGTTTGTTCACCTGGTCTTTGGTGAATTTCTAGATAAATGAATTTCTTGGTATTTAGTTAGAGAGGGTCAGGCTTGTCAGGGGTATATTGATATTCTGTGGGCCCACCACAAGTCTTTCCTGAGTTGTGGCCTGTTTTCCTTGGCTCCTTCTCTGACAGACCTCCTTCCCTTTACTCTTGTAAAGTTTTTTCTGCCTACATTAATGAAACAGTCAGCTGGGCTCTTCAGAAATATTGAATTCCTCTATCTGGTAATGTGTGATTTTAATGAACTTTAATATACCTACTGAAACATTTTTTTTTTCTGTCTGGGCTGACAAGTTTCCATGAATTCATTTTTCATTATTCAGACGCCATGAATTTCTTATTCATCAGCTGCATCCCTTCCTTTGTAACCTGGCTTCTTCATCAAAAGTCTTCAATAACCCTTGGATTGCCCAATACTTAGGGCCTTTTCCCAGTCATCATCTTTCCTTGTGTATCTGCAAGATTTAATAGCAGTGACCTTTCCGTTCTTCTTAATAAGCGCTGCTCCTTTGGTTAGGTGACTGTCCTGCTTCTCCTCCTATTTCCTTACTTTTCCTCTGTTTCTTTAATTGCATGAGGTTGGAGACGTGTGTGTGTGTGTGTGTGTGTGTGTGTGTGTGTGTGTGTGTGTACACACATACATATCAGTATCTAGATCTATATGTCACTATATGTTGAAATATGCCTCTAGTTTGAAAATACTTCATCACCCAAGTAAAAACATCTGTTAAGCCATTACATGAATGTATGTGTCTGTGTGTGTATTAGGGGGTGTGGATCATGCCTGGAATGCTCTCCTCCCTCATGCCAACCTTCTGGCTTCCCTAGCTTCCTTCAGGTCTCAGCCCTTCCCAGTCCTCCCTCCTCTGAGGCTAGCCTCAGTTTGTCCTGTCTCTATTTTGTGGGTGCATAGCCCACCAGGCTGTGAGCTCCCTGAAGGCAGAGATTCTCTTTGCTTTCTTTATTCCCCAGTGCCTACTTAGTACAGCCCCTAGCATGTGGAGGTATGCCCTTCTATGCTGAAGCAGGCCCTTAAGAAAAGAAAGAAAAGACTACCCCTGCTCTTAAGGAATTTATTACCTATTTCTCAAATCTTCATCCACAAAGTAATTGTTTTGGGTTGTTTCAGAAGGTAAGCAATTCCTCATCATTGGAGGCTTTCCCATAAAAGCCGGATATCCAATTGTTGGGAATGTTGGAGAAGGAATTCCCATTTGAGTGGGAATGGGGGTGGTGGTGAATCAGATACCCTTCCAGTTCTGAAGGGCAGTGAGCTTGTGCAGTAGATAAAGTGCTGGGCCTGGAGTCAGGAATGCTCATCTTCCAGAATTCAAATCTGTCCTCAGACACTTCCTAGCTGTGTGACCCTAAACAAGTCACTTAACACTATTTGCCTCAGTTTCCTTATCTGTAACATGAGCTGGAGAAGCAAATGGCAAACTACTGCAGCCAAGAGAACCCCCAAAGGGGTCACAGAGAGCTGGACACGACTGAACAATGACAGCAATAGGAAGGTTCTGTGGTTCTCAGCCCTCCCAGACTTCAGAGATGCCGAGGTTCCTAGAGCCTTGGCTTAGAACGCCAAAAGAAACCTTTTCTGGGTGAGTTTGGAAAGCAGCTTTTTCCAAGGACATGCCAGTGCCTCAGTGTTCTTTCGGTGATAATGAAGAGGATTGCGACTTCACCACATAGGGTATGGCCACCGTGCACCCTCGCTAAGAATGTGGACCAGAAACTGGTCTGTCAAGTATGGTTTTTGAGAGGTCGGGGGGGGGGCACTAAGAGGCTAAGGTATTCACCCAAAGTCATATGTGATGAGAACACAGGTCCAGACCCACTAAATATAAATGTGGTGCGTGCGTGTGTGTGTGTGTGTGTGTGTGTGTGTTGTGTGTGTGTGTGTGTGTACTTGTGTATGTAATGAAATAAATAAAAATCATTTATTTTCAAGGCACAAATAGAAAAGTGGAGTAACCTCAGAGTCAAGATGACCTGTGTTCAAATCCTACTTCTGATACTTCTTAGCTGTGGAGCCCTGAGCAATTTATTGTAGGCCTCAGCCTTGGGCGGGTACCGAGGACTGATCTAAATTAAGGACATGTTCTTAACTGCAGGGGATGGAAGAATTCAATGGTCAAGGAAATTATAGGATCTTTGAGCCTTGAAAGGAACCTCAGGGGTCATCTGGTCCAATTCAGGCATTTCATGAAGGCCAAAGGCCCGGGAGGTCAAGGGCCTTGTCCCAAATCACATAGATGGGAAGCGTCAGAAGCAGAATCTGAACCTGGGTCATCTGACATAAGTGCTCACTCTACTGTTAGAGTTGGGCAGTCAGTCCACAAACATATATTAAGCCCTTACTATATATGAGGTGTTGGCTAAGCAGGAGGAAAATCAAAGCAAAATGAGCCCCTGCCTTCAAGGAACACATGTTTCCATGGGGGAGACAAACCTGAAAACAAGTGGTTGCCTATGAGGGATGTCCAGGGGGAATTGGGGGTGATCTCAAAGGAAAGGTGCTAATGGGGATGGAAGGGTTCAGACCACTGGGATATCAGGGCAAATAATGCAAATAAAGAACAACTGAATTAACCAATCATTAAAACCCTCTGGTGACCACTTAGTCTCCAAGTAAGCCAATAGAGAAACAAAATTAAAGGGCAAAAAATAATATATTAATTTGGGCTCTCTGAAAGACAAGATCAGAGAAACTGCAGAATGGGACTGGACCCTCACTGTTGAAGCCCAAGCAGCTTAGTTAGCCAGTCACTGGATGCTAATCGACATTTCTCAGAGCACGTCTCTCCCTTCCTTTGCATCAGTTCTGTTGCGCTGCAGATGTAAACCACTTCCATTCAGAAGCCTTCAGCTTGCTTGATAGCTGAGGACATCAGATAATCTGACAGCCAAAGAACATGAAAATCAATCGGCTCAATATGGGGTGCTTAAAATAGTAATTCCATTATCCTGTGGGGATGGCAGAGAGAGGGTAAAATCCTGTTGAGCAGAAATGGCATGCTCCCTGAACCCTGGCCCTGGCCTGTATAACTCAGGGGTCTGGGTGTTGTCATAGGGGCTTTAGAGATTTGAGATGCCAACGGAGAGAGGCCAGTTGGCCATCTGCACACCTTGTAGTGTCTTTCACTTGTCTGCCGCAACTTCTCTTGCATTGTCTGGCTAAACCCTTCATCTGAGGGCCACTGTCAGACCCAGCTAGCTGGGGATGTAATGGAAATGTGTCGTGGAGGCAGCCAAGCTGGGGCTCCCACTCCTCCTTGGTCCTCCTTTCATAGAGACAGGGAGGAGGGGAAAATGCCAGAAGTGTGGAAAATCCTACAAGAAGAAGAGGCCCCTTAAGTCAATAAGCAAAGACTCAGAAGGAAGCTGGAATATGATAAGGTGCCACCTGCCGAGAAGGGAAGACACCAGCCCAGATGCTGGCTCTCACCTCTGCCTAATAAAGACCATTGATGTGAACACCAGATGGAGGCAGGTCACGGAGGCTGAACTGTCTGGTCTTGTGATCCCTTTGCCAGGCTGCAGGTGCTCTTAAAATACCTCCCAGGGAGCCCTCCACCTTCATGTGACCCTGCAGAGGGGGAGGTGATGCCTGAGACAGGGGCAGTTTGTCAGCTTCGATTGCTGCTCTGGGCACAGGAGAAGATTCTTGCCAGGGTCATGAGGTCACTTGCTCTTCCCTGCCTGTCTACAACTGATAAGGGATATCCTTTCAGGACCACTGGTTCAAAGATCTCTTGGCAATGGTCACTTCAGGCTGTCCCCACCCTGCCCACGCACCAGGGGAGGGTGGGAGGAGGGCAGTACTGCATATAGACTGCTTTGTGCGAGTCTCTCTATCAGCATGGCTGGCCATTAGCCCAGAAAGTTTCCAGAGCCCTCATTACCAGGAGATGGTGGGGATATAGATAAAGGTTTTTGTCACAACTGACTTCATTTCTTGGATTGCTAGCCTGCTTTTAGATGAACCTGGGATCAGATCTGGAAGAGACCTCAGGATGATGATGATGGTGGTGGTAGTGGTGATGGTGATGGTGATGATTGTTAGAGATGAGGAGATTGAGGCCGAAAGAGGCGGTGATTCACCCAAGGTTGCTGGTAGGAAGTGGAAAGAAAATAGCCACGTGTTAATAACTTGGGGAACCTGGATGCCTTTTGTCAATCCTTCCATTCATTTATTTGATTTATCCATCATTTGCTAGGGTTCTGATCCATGCCAGGCAGACAGGTCCAGGAGATAAGACCTGCCTTTGGAGTCACGATGGTGCTGAGGATATAGAGACCAAAATGAAAATCATCACTCATCCAGGACTATACATTCCACTGGAGGGCATGACACAGTTAGAAGTAAATGGCAAATGCAGACCAGGCAAATACACCATGACTTTGGGGGTAGGTTTGGTGACAGATGCCTAATAACTGGGAAGGATTAGGAAAGTCTTTGGAGCTAATCACCTGCAGGGAGGTAGAAAATCCAAAGAGCAGACATGAGGGCTGGAAATCATTCCAGGCATGGAGACGGTTTGGGCAAAGTCATTGAAGTGGGAGATGGAATGTCCCTAGGAAACAACAGAGGAGTCATCTGAACTGGGCTCTTTCCCACTAGCCCTCATCGCGGTAGCATGAATCACTCTTTCCCCCACAACCCTGGTAGATAGATGCCAAGACTGGTATTATCAGCTCAGTTTTACTGATTTGTAAACTGGAGATCAGAGAGTTTTGATTGACTCTAGGTCAGTGCTGGCATTAGAATTCTAACTGGGCATTTTGGGCCCAAGAAAAGTGCTGTTTGCTTGGCCACATGCCCAGAACCCTGCTTTCAGTAGCTACCAGTGCTCCCCCAAGGTTAGAGGCAGGTCACAAGGCAGCAGGCTTTGTCTCTTACCTCTACGGCAAGCTTCTTGGAGGCAGAGACTCCCCATAGCCTGGGATATTGTACAACTGGCATTCCAGTCTTGGTGATCTCTCTCATTCCCTTATCTCTTCACTTACGGAGCATACATGGTCACGTGCTTAATGCATTGAAGCAGAGAGCAACGGAACTTCTTCTATAATTGCAAATTCATTATCTTCTCATCTCCTCAACATTGAAGCCAAGGTCAATTATCACACACGGACAGCTGGTTGGCTCAGTGGATAGACGAGTGGGCCTGAGTTCAAATCTGCCCTCAGAGACTTACTAGCTGTGTGACTTTGAGCAAATTACTTAGCTTCTGTTTGCCTCAGTTTCCTCAACTGTAAAATGGGGATAATAATAACACTTACCTCCTAGGGTTGTTGTGAGGATCAAATGAGATAATATATGTAAAGCACTTAGAACAGGGCCTGGCACATAGTAGGCACTATATAAAGGTCTATCCTCTTTCCACTTTGAACCTGATCCATTGAACTCTGACCTTGTCAGAGGATGCCAAGAGAAAGCTTTGGAGAATTCTCAGGTATTACAACCTCGGGAACTAGACTTGACCATCTGCCAGGCTCAGGGAATAACTCTGAGATATGTGCTAGTGTGCCTCCGGTTGGTATTCCCTCTTCTTCAGGTACTTGAGGTCCAAAGAACCCAGACATCTGACTGGGAAGCTGTTGACTTCAAGACCCCAGTGGGGAGAAGAACCCAGAAAGAAAGTCCAGTGTCTGGCCAGCTTTACACCACCAGTCTTCAAGGTTCTGAATCCAGCATCACGTCTAATGAGTTCATTCTTCGTGGCTGAAGAGGCTCACGCAACACCATTTGTGCTATTCTTGGAAGCATCTAGAAAACCACCATAATATTAAGGGAGTTTCAGAATGGAATCCTGTCTAGCACCCAGCTACCCATGAGCAGGGCCAAGGTTCTCAATTCCTGCAGTCTGCATGCTGCCAGTCGGCCCTGGACTCATTGGCACCAGGCCCCTGCCTCCTCCCCAGCTATGGATCTGGGCCCAATACGCTTGACTGCTAGATCACATTTGGATCCAGTATCAAGACCTAGCTTTTTAGACTCCAGGGACCACCAGCCCTCATTATCTCCAAGTCTGTTGACCTCACTGGTATTTCAAAAACAAAACAAAACAAAAATCCTTAACTAAATTTGAATTAGCATGCAGTCCATATTCACTAAGCTTAACTTTCATGACCAAGAGCATTTCCATATAAAGAAGGGTGTGTCATCTTTAATTTGTGTTTTATGAAAGAGCTGTTATGAACATTTCCAGCATTATGGTACAAGGGCCATTTAATTTGTAACTTCTCCAAGGACTGATTGTGTTGAACAAGGCAAACATAAGAATGAAAAAAAAAATGTTTGTGCAACTTATGTTGCAAAATCAACACCACCATGGGCATGGTGACCACTGCCCACACGTGTTGATGGTGCCCAGAGGAACCATGCTTGTCATTTCTTTTCTGTCTGCTTGCATAGGCCGCATCTACAACCCTCAGGGCATACCCTGAGTAAGACAAAGATGAGCATTAGCAGATTCACCTATTTCTGATCCACAAATCTGGAAATATAGGATACCGAAATCAACAAGGCTGAGCAAAACTCACTTTCTTCTCCTGCTCCCTCCAAAGGTGAAAGGTCTGGTTGGACTTAGATCTAACTTCTTGGATACTGAAGGGTGAAGTGAATACGTTGAGCCAAGGGAGGTCAAATCAGAGGCAACGTTTGAATGTGAATTATGTCCATTTTAGTGAGTTCTTTGTTTTGGAGGATTCTTTACTTTCCACACATAATTGGGCAGACATCTCTATCAAAGTCTGAATGCTGACTCAGACCAATTCATTTCAGTGAGCATTTATTAAAAATCTACTGTTTGCCAGGTGCTCAGCTCACAATAAAAATTCAACAATCCCTCCTCACCTTTAAGGAATCCACATCCTATTGGTGAGAGTGGGAGGGTAGGGGAAGGGCACAAACAAACACATGCATCCATGGGATCAAAAGGGATTTATGAATTATCTCGCCTTCCCTGGGAGCACTGAGCTAGGGAGGAGAGATGCCTAGAAGGGTGATAATAGCAGTGATGAGGGCACAAGAGATACACAGAAGAGTAATAATAATAATAAAAACAGTAACAATAATAACAATGACAATAATAATGTAACTCCCTGTCTTCAAGGAACTTGTATGCAATTGGAGAGGATTACATATTCACATCTAAGTTTATTAAAACATCTACTAAGTAACTGAGTGTGAGGAACCACCTAATTACGTCAGGAAAAGCCCCTAGTGTGAGGTGGCACAGGAGTGAAGCCCTCAGGGGAGCTGGGGACCCCAAGAAGCAAAGGGGAGGGCATTCTAGGCCTGACTGTCAGGATGTCCCAAGGTGGGAGTTGGGAAAGGAAGCATGTGTGTGTGTGTGTGTGTGTGTGAGTGTGTGTATGTGTGCGAGTGTGTGTATGTGTATGTGAGTGTATATGTGTGTATGTGAGTGTGTATGCATGTATATGTGTGTATGTGTGTGAGTGTATGTATGTATATTTGAGTGTGTATGTATGTATATGTGAGTGTGTGTACGTGAATGTGTGTGTGTGTGTGCGTATGTGTACGCAAGGGAGACAAAGAGATGAGGGGGAATGGCCAGTGGCTTGGAATCAGCCTGGAAAGGTAGGAGGAAATCAGATTATGAAAGTCATTTAAGGGCAAAATATTTTGTGCTTTCCAGCTATGTCTCTGCTCCTATCATCCTTTCTTCCTGTAATTCTATCAAGTGAGTCGCTATTGAGATTTCTTGAGATAGAGAGTAACACGGTCCGACCTGTGCTTTGGAAATAACTATTTGGCAGCTGTGTTTCCTGTCTTGGGGAGGGGTGAAAATTGGATGATGAGATGAGGGTGGCGTTGAGAGCAGGTTGGCACTGCCAAACCCCAAAATAAGTTCTTTTTGCCTTGGTGATTGATCTTAATATTACAGTGCTATTTTTGAAGAACAGTTTTGCTAAGTTTCATGTTGACCAATTATGGAAGCTGTTTTCTTCACATTCTTTGTAAGGAGGGGCCTTTTAGGGCCAGAAAGAGAAGGGGTCTAGGAAAGAGCAGCCCAGCTCACCCCAAGAAGCCACTTCAAGTGGAGCCAGGATGTGAGAGCAAGTGTTTGGACAAACACATGTGTTAATGTAAACATCCTTAGTCAAATCCTCCCACCTAAGGGGACCTTCTGTGGATTTTGGATGCTCATCAGATAAGTTTGATTGTTAATAAATATTCATTAAAGACTAACTGAAGTAGGGACATTCATAGTTAGACCGCCAACACACATCCATTTTGTTTCCTTCCATGGTCATATCTGTATGAGCAGTACATCCATGAGACTATGATAAAGAGTGGATTTAAAGGCATTGCTCACTTTGGTGGATCCAGTAAGAGGCAAAGGACCCTGGGGGGTTGGCTGGATTTCCCCTCCTTGTTCCCCCACCATCCCAAAGCCACAATACTCACTCTCTCCACAAGCCAGTAGATGACATGATGGTTCCTGATAGACACTGCTGCTGACGGGATTTGTCTTGTAGCCCTTTCCAGGGAGTCCCCGGACCCCCAAGTCTTTCTTCGATAGGACAAGGCAGGAAAAGTTGTTCAATATGGGCTGGGACCTTTGTGGCAAGTCTTTTCCTTAGTATGGTACAAATCTTTAAATGTCCTGAGAAAAGGGGCATTGGAAATGGGAGCTCAGAAGTTATTTTAAAGTTAGCAAAAATGAAGCCATTTGCGGTGGCATACAAGGGAAGCTTTATCAGCTAGTTCTAAGCCACATTCTTGGCAAAGAAGCTGGAGTTGGCCCCAAACCTAGCGTCACGATTGACTGAGCAGCAATTTCCAGCAAGGACTCTCCTTCAGAGTGAGGGAGGATCTCACCTGAAATAGTGCATCAGCCTCCTAATTAACCTCTTGCCTCCAGTCCAATCCATTCTCCGCCCAGCTGCCAAACTGATTACACTAAAATGCAGGTCTGGCCATTCGATTCCCCTAATTTAAAATAAACAATCTCTAAACCAAATTTAACGGCTTTCTATTGCCTCCAGCGTAAACTACAAACATTTAGGTCTCCTCTGGCTCCTACCTATTCATCCAAGCTTATGTTATATTACTCCTGTTTGTGCATATTCCATTTTTGTCAAACAGGCCTATTAGCTCTTCCCTCCCTATGTGGTTTTTGTTGAGTTATGTTGACTCTTCATGACCCCTTTTGGGGTTTTACTGGCAAAGATCCTGAAGTGATTAACCATTTCCTTCTCCAGCTTAATTTATAAATGAGGAAACTGAGGCAAACAGGATTAAGTGGCTTAATCAAGGTAATACAGCTAGTATGCATCTGAGGCCAGATTTGAATTCGTGAAGATGAGTCGTACTGACTCCATGCCCCTCCCCCACCGCCATGCACTGTGGCGCCAGCTAGCTGCCCTCCGTACACAAGAACTGCCATACCCCCTCCCCCCTTTCTCTTGAAAGTGTTTTGTAGTATGTTATCTATATTAGATGAAAGTCCTCCTGAAGTATACTTCACATCCCTTCCCCTGGTTGGAATATACCCTGAGCATCTGATCTTTCTATCTTTCTTTTTGTCTTTCTATCAGCAAGGACAGTGCTTGGCACATAGTAGGTGATTCATAATTGCTTGTTGAGTTGCATTGAAATTGGTTTTGTGTTGTCTATCTAATAACAAAACAGTGTTGTTGGGGGCCCCTTGAGCATAGGAGCTACACAGGACTCCCTACACCTAATGTACCTGAGCTGGACTAATAGATTTCATGCCATATTCCCTACAATATGTATTTTTACATGTAGACAAAAACATGTAATTATCTGATGATCTGGAGTGGATGAACTCTGTCATGGCAGCTTACATGGAAATCACTGGTGGACTCTTTCTTGAGGGCTTTTCCAACAGAAGGCACTAGTGGGTCCAACCACCTGAAATCAGCTTTCACTATAAGCTTGTTAATAGATTGTGTGGCTGTCATTGGAGGACCAGCCTGGATAAGAAGTCCATTGCTAAAGTGGACATGGACTCATGACTTCTGTGAGCACAGTGACTGTCCAAGCCCCTCTTCTGAATCCTAGAGGATTTGGACCCAGACTAGGGCAGAAGGACAGGGTTATAGAGAATTACTATTATATTTACTTCAGGAATTACTTTAAAAAGCATTGAGGCTAAAGGAAAATACAGACATCATTAAATAGTTAACAATAAAATGAGCTTTAATTATGCAGACATGCATATACTGTGCATGCACAAATATGCACACGCACATATATGTGCATGCATATAAGCACACATGTGTATATGTACATATATGTGTACATACTGCATATGCATGTGTGTATATTTGTGCATGTGCATGTGTGTGCATATATGGGTATACATGTACTTGTGCTGTGTATGTGTGAATACATACATGTATATGCATATGTAGATGTGTGTATATACATCTATACTGTGTCTGTATAAATACATACGTGTATATGTACACACATTTTGTTTAACTCAGTGCATAAATCATGCCCCAAATTATAGAGAGTTTGTTAACAACTACTGGCTTTCGCTAAGCAACTTTGTGAATAACTATCATTATAAGATTTGGAGTATGTGTGTGTGTGTGTGTGTGTGTGTGTGTGTGTGTGTGTGTATGTGTGTATGTATTTGTGTGTGTCTAGTCTTGTGACTTCATCAGTAAAGGGCATCCCTGGTGAGAGCATTCCTTCTATCAGTGCAAACCAACATGTAGCTTTGGCCTCCAAGATGAAGAGGGTTGCCTGCAGTACTAAAAAGTGAAGTGACTTGCCCAAGGTCACATAGTTTGTGTCAGTGACCTAATTTAAAGGCGTATTTGTCTAATGAGGACAGAACTCCGTCTACTCTACCATGCCACCTCACATTAATAAAGTCGAAGAGGTAAATAGGATTTGTCAATGATGATAACTTTGCCTTTAAAGGAGAAACCTTAAATGTAAGGCCTTCTGAATGACTATAACTTTACTCTTAAGTAGGAAGCCTAAGTCAGAAGACTTATGAAAGCTCATAACTTTACTATTAAAATAGAAGCCTTAAATAAGATAACTTGTGAATGACTAGCTTTACCGTTAAAGTAAGAAACTTAAGAGAGCTTGTGGATAACTGCAATTTTACTATTAAAGTAGGAAACTTAAACAAGAGGACTTATGAATGACTGTAACTATATAAGTAGGACACTTAAGAGGATTTATGAATGATTAGCTTTACTATTAAAGTAGGAAACTTAAACAAGAGGATTTGTGAATGACTAGCTATGCTGTTAAAATAGAACACTTAAGAGAGCTTGTGAATGTAATTTTATTATTAAAGTAGGAAACTTAAACAAGAGGGCTTGTGAATGGCTAGCTATACTATTAAAGTAGGACACTTAAGAGAGCTTGTGAATGTAATTTTATTATTAAAGTAGGAAACTTAAACAAGAGGGCTTGTGAATGGCTAGCTGTACTATTAAAGTAGGACACTTAAGAGAGCTTGTGAATGTAATTTTATTATTAAAGTAGGAAACTTAAACAAGAGGATTTGTGAATGACTAGCTATGCTGTTAAAATAGAACACAAGAGAGCTTGTGAATGTAATTTTACTATTAAAGTAGGAAACTTAAACAAGAGGACTTATGAATGACTGTAACTATATAAGTAGGACACTTAAGAGAGCTTGTGAATGTAATTTTATTATTAAAGTAGGAAACTTAAACAAGAGGGCTTGTGAATGGCTAGCTATACTATTAAAGTAGGACACTTAAGAGGATTTGTGAATGATGTAGTTTTGCCATTAGAGGACTTCAGAATTAAATCTAGTAATAGACGATGTGTTAAAAGCTGTATCAACAGGACTGGGGGGCTCCATAGGCCTTGGCTGAGTTATTACCCTCCCTTGTAAGAGAGTCAGTGGAGAAACAACTGCTTGGCGGCGAGGAGCCCTTCAGCTGTATTTGATAACTAAATTCACACTGTGATTGGCCAGTTGGACGGCTAGTCCGGAGGGATCCTTTCATCTTTTGTTAATAGGAGAGGTGCTGGCTCTCGCTGGAAACACCTGCATTGTTAAAGATGAGATTTAGAAACATCTGTCAAGAAATTCATCGCAAAAATGCTTGGCTGGAGAAGGAATATTTTTATTAAAACTCCAATTGGTGTGCCAAGGGCCTTTGCGGCCTGCAGATCTTTTATCACCTCGAGGTCTTCCTCCTGATCAATTGCCTGCTCAAATGGTCCTTTTTGTTTTCCCCCAGGGAAGGCATGTTCATTTCTCTTGGAAACAGCTCCATTTCCTGCCCTGTGGCCTGGGACCAGCCAGCGGACAGCTCCTGATGCAAGCATCTGAATGGGGTCATTAATTCTCCAGTGGTTGACAGCTGGGCTCCTCTCCCCCAGTGACAGTGCGGAGAGGAGCCAGGGTTCCCTGCCCTTCTCCCTGCTGGGATGCACAATTTCCTGGCTCTATCCCTAGCTGGAGTTTGTTACAGCTAAAGTTTGATGGGACAGTCGAAAGAAAGCTGGATCAATTGTCCCTCTTTTATCCCAGTAGAGCCTGAACTGTGAACCTGTCCTCATATTAGATATCAACTTCCCTAAAGCACCTTGAAAAAATAAAGGATTTCAAGGAATGTGTGATCCATCACCAGGGAGAGTAAAGGGCTGCCAGATCAGGTAGTCTGCATGCCATCCAAATGGAAGCGAAGACGATCTGATTCCTCTCCTTGGGCCCTTGTGAAGTCCATGTGGATAGCCCACTTTTTGGAGTAAATTAGATATAATGATATTAAAATAGCTCACATTTATGTAGTAGTCCCCATGCACCCAGCACTGTGCTAAGAACTTTATAAATATCTCTTTTGATCCTCACAACAACCCTGAGAAGAAGGTGCTATTATGATCCCTATGTTACAGATAAGGAAACTGAGGCAAGCAGAGATTAAATGACTTGCACAGGGTCACACACTTGAATTCAGATCTTCCTGATGCTGGGCCAGAGTGCTGAACTTTAAACAAGTTGAACCAGTAACTTAAAACTCAAAGGCAGAATGGAAATCATAGCACCAAAGAACTGGACAGAATCTCGGAGCCCATGGAATCTAAACTGAATCGGGATAGGAATCAGTTTTGAGTCATCCAGCCTCTATTTGGAGGCCTTACAGGAGGGGACAGGGGCTGTACCTCCCAGGGAAGCTCCCACAGCTAGGGAGCATGTCCTGGCATCAAGCCCAAATGGGCTCCATGTTTTTCTGGTTCTGCTCATCAGTTCACGCCAGTCTGTGCTTCTTCTCTGAATTTGACGGAAGTCTTTCTTAATGTGCGTTCAACTGTTCCAATATTCAACATACCCATATTTATTTTTTTTTCCATCCATTCTCTGTCAAACCAAGTCTGCTTTGTTTCCAAGGCCCTGATGACCAATTTGGCCCACATGGGGCCCAATCTCCTTAGGAGATATGACCAAGAGTGAGATTGCTGGTTAAAAGTTAGGAATGGTTCAGTTTTCCACATTGGACGGATTCCACATCGTTTTCAAAGATGGTTGTGCTAATTCACTGCCTTTCTAGCAGACTATTAATGACCACCCCCATCTTCCCCACACTCTCTAGCATGACTTCTACATTTTATCATCTTTGTCAGTTTGTCAGGTAAGGGGTAGAAGCGCAGAGGTGTTTTATTGACGTTGCTTTTCTCATTAGAGTTTTGGCTAGGCAATTTTCCCTAGAGTTTCTCGCCATGTGCATTTCTTCTTTTGATACCTACCCACTCAGACCCTTTAAACTTTCACTTCTGGTGGCCATTCAGTAGTCCTTGAATGCCAGTTTGGTGCAGGGCATTGAGGCAGATGTGGATGACAGAATTCAAAGATGAAACAGACCGAAGCCCTGGCTTGGAGGAGTTTTATTTCCTGACACTCAATCAGCCAGCCCTCCTCTCCTCAGGTTTTCACAGGACCGTGAGGAGAGGAGACAGGGCTCATTGAGAAGTCAGCCCTCAGCCTGGAGAGGCTCAGTCTTCCCTCTTCTGCCTCCCCTTCACCCACCACGGATTTGCTCTCAACCTTTAAACATCTTCTTAAAGAACTTCGGCTGGAGCTCCCCTCCCCCTGGTGTGTATAGCGTATCCTCCTCCTCCCCCGACCCCCCCCCCCAAGCCTCCTGAGGGCAGGGATTCTCAGCATCCAGCCCGGTGCCTTAGTGAATGTTTGTTCAATTGCATGAAAATACGTAAAGAGCTAGAACACAAAGCAAAATTCACCACCGGCCATAAAAAGGAGTGAGAACCTTGTTAGAGGTGGTGCAATGCAGAGTGCTGTACTGGAGATAGTGAGCGGTGCAGTGCACGGAGTTCCAAGCCTGGAGCTGGGAAGACTCATCTTCTTGAGTTCCAATCGGGCCTCAGACACTTACTAGCTGTGTGACCATGGGCAAGTCCTTTCACCCCATTTGTCACAGTTTTGTGACATTTGTGGCATCTGTAAAATGAGCTGGAGAAGGAATTAGCAAACCACTCTAATATGTCTCCTAAGAAAATCCCAAATGAGGTCAGTTGGACACAATTGAAATGACTAAACAAAAAACCAAGCGATCTGAGTTCAAATGCAGCACCACATTTACTATCTCTGTGGTTACTAACAAGTCACTTTACCTCTCTCTTCTTCACCTTCCTCACCTTGTGGTGTTGTTGCAAACAAGGTAACAGATGGGCTGGAATTTGCAAGCCTTAAGGCTTTAAATACATGCTAGCTATTATTCATTGGAGAGAAGGGATGAGCATTCCTTGGCTGACAGAGATTGGTGAACAGAGGGGGTGGTACAGCCTTCAAAGATGGGTAGGTTTCCAGTAGGCAGAGTTGGGCAGGTGGAGGCTATCCCTGCTCCATTGAACAAGGTGAGAGACATTTGTGCCTTAAAAACATGCTTATTTTTCAGGCAGTTAGGTGGCACAGTGGAAAGAGCAATAGCCCTAGAGTCAAGAGGACCTGAGTTCAAATCTGACCTAAGACACTTGACAATTGCTAGTTGTGTGACCCTGGGCAAGTCACTTAACCCCATTGCCTAGCCAAAAAAATAAAAACAAAAAAAATTACTTCTTTTCCCCAAGAGGCCGTGGTAAAGTCTTCCCAGGCTTCCCACACATGTGAAACAATACAGGTAATACTCTACCAGATGGTACTTTTGGCTGGGGGGTAGGCAGTAAAAACCAGCAAGAGTAGAGGTGTGAAAATCAATGGCTATTCCTCTGAGCTGGCCGTGTTCCATCTAGGTTTGGGTCCAGACTACGAGGGGGCATCTAGGGAACTTTTCCCCAGTTTTTGTGTTTTATATTGAACTCTGTCATTTGTACCCAACTTTGCCATTCACACACACAATAATCATACTATTGGCTTTTTCTCTGGCTGTTTTGGGTGGTACGTTGGAGGTGAGGATTAGGACGGGATCATTATGAACAGATGCAGAGTCTGGTGAGCAGAATCAGGACAACAGTGTACACACGGACTTCACCAAGCTTAACAAAAACACCCCTCTGTGGTATACCAGGTCTTCAGAGGAAGAAGCCCTGACCAGCGAAGAGATGGCTAAGGAGAGAGGACGAGCAACACGTTCTGGCTTTGACCTTGGCTAAGAGGAAAAGGAAGAATCCCTCTGGTGAGCTCAAAGCCCCTCAGCCTCTGGCTTCATAAGGCTGTTTCGGAAGGGTGTTTCCCCACCCATCCTCTGAGGAGCTTTTAAGAGCAGCATCTGTGAGGTGCATTTCCCAGATAAATGTGACCTACCCTCTGACTCCTTCTGAGATAAGAAAACTTTGACCCTTTAAACAAAGTTATTTATGACACTCAGATAATGCGGAACAATGCTGGGACCCTGTGGGGGAGGACTGAGGGGAACAAACAGCAAGGGGCTGGTTTCTCCCCCCACGAGAAGAACAATACCCAGGGATCCCATGGTAAGAAGGAGGATGACTTTAATACAGCGCAGATCCCAGAAGGTCCCTGGGGAGCCCACTTGGAAGAGAAAACCAGATGGGGCTCCAGGGCAGAGCATTCAAGAAGCAAGTGTGGAATGGATGTCCTGGACTGTGGGAGAGCTGGAGAAGCTTGGAAAGAGGATTTATCTTCTCTCAACATTTTAATGAAATTCTTTGGTGGCTCCTTCCTGTTAGAAGGAGGGGGAGAAAAGGCCACTGGGGGGTGAGAAGTGCAGCAGTTCCATAAGAGCTGAGATTCTACTGGAGACCTCCCAATTAAGAACCATGTATTGAATTCCATTGTTTATATTTGTGTGTATATGCGTGTATATGTATATATTTGTATTTGTATCATATTTTTAGTGTGTATATTCGCATATATTTGTATTTCATTAGATTATGAGCTCCTTGAGGGCAGGCACAGACTTTTGCCTGTTTTTGTATCACCAGTACTTTAGTATAGTGCCTGGTTCATAGTAGGTGCTTAATAAAGAATTATTGATCGACTTTATCAACTTTACTTTTATGTTTGGTGTCTTAGTTTTTATGTCTGTATATATCTCTATATCTATCTATCTATTCTGTTTATCTGTCCATCCATCATCCATCCATCTATCCATCCATCTTTCTCTTTCTTTTTTCTTTCTTTCTTTCTTTCTTTCTTTCTTTCTTTCTTTCTTTCTTTCTTTCTTTCTTTCTTCTTCTTTTCTTTCTTTCTTGGCAGCCATGCTGTACAGTGTGTAACAACTGGACTTGATGAAATATAGAGCTGAGTGTGAATCCTACCTCTGACACTTTGCGACCCTGAAAAAAGTCACTTAGCTCCCCTCAGATTCAGTTTCCTTATTTATAAAACCAGGATAATAATCATTCCCACCTGATAAGGTTGGCTAATAACTAGTCATTACTAGTAGTAGTGAGGAGTACTAGTAGTAGTAGTAGTAAGTAGTAATCCACTACCAGTAGTTTTATTTTGTTTTCTTTTTGCTAGGCAATGGGGTTAAGTAACTTGCCCAGGGTCACACAGCTAGTATCAAGTGTCTGAGGCCAGATTTGAATTCAGATCCTTCTGACCAGGGCCAGTGCTCTATCTACTGTGACACCTTGCTGCCCCATACTACCAGTAGTTTATTACTTACTACTACTTCCAGCACCACCACTACCATTACTACTACTACTACTACTACTACTACTATTACTACTACTACTGCTTCCTTCTCCTTCTCCTCCTCCTCTTCCTCCTCCTTCTCCTCTTCCTCTTTCTCCTCCTCTTTGTCCTTCTCCTCCTCCAGTGGCCCTAGGTGTGATCCCCTTGAAAAGAGATAGAAAACTAATTCCACAATCATGAATAATGTTGTGCATGCCCTATACCTGACACGGGACCAGGAAATGCGATGACAAAGTTAAAAATAGATTAATCCATAACCTCAGGGAGCTCCTATTCACATGGGATGGAGGATCCTCAAGGTCTTTGTTGCCTATTGCTTCCGTCCGGGTGTTCTTCATCCTTCTCCAGCCTCTCTCTTGTGACCAACAGCACAGTATTATACTTTCCATCTCAGCTGGCCTGCTTGCTATTGCAGAACCTTCCTGTTCCATCACACCCACCCCTACAGCTGATCCTGTCTCCTCTTCTTGAAATCACCTTATGTTTCCCTTTTTTTCTACACCTGGTGCTTACAGACATAGCATTTTAGGAGCACAGCTTGAGAGCTGAGAATGACCCTAGGGGTGGTTCAGTCTAGTACTTTCATTGTGCAAGGAGGAGACAGAGACTAAGGGAGCTTCAGTGACTGGCCCAAGGTCACCCAACCATCAAATGTGTGAGACAGGATTTGAACCAAGAACGCTCTGATCCTAAGGCACAAGCTGCTCAACATGGTAGCTGTGCCATAGTAAGTGCTTCATACATGAATTCTCATCCTTTCATTCATTCACATGAATCTCTGCAGCAAAGTCCTTCTCCAGGGGCGTACTGTGTCTTGGTGGTGATCGTTGGAGAAAGTACCCACATCTCCAAAATCCTAGGTCCCTAAAGAACTCTGTTGGAGCAGATGAGCACAGAGGTAACCACAGACCTCGAAGCCAAAGGTTGATCCATTTTGACTAAATAATGAGTTGCAGATGAAAACATGCAGAGGAGATTGTCATTTGGATCACTTGGAAAAAAGGTATCATTTCTGTCTGATTTCAGCAGCTCAGAATTTGAAGGTCAGTGGTGTTCCTAAGAGTTTGGTTTAGAGGTGGGGGGATTGGGATCTCACTATTGATTCTTCGATTGTGCTCAGCCCAGCCTTCCAAAGGTCGATCTTTGCTCAGGCCCTGCCTCCTTCCATTAGAAAGGCTCTGGAAAGAATCCTCAGACATCCACCCCTAAACAGAATAAACGAGGCAGTAAAGGAAAAAAGAGGGGTTTCCCAGTGGGCGCGATTGTGCTCCGACCGAGCAAGCAAACTGCATCCTGAGAAGGAAATGGCCAGTGCTCAGCGCTTGGAGAACCGCACGGCATTCTCACGTAACGGCTCTGATGAGGTGTCACCTCTCTCCATCCAAAAACTGTAGTAACGTGATAACACCTTTGGGAGAAGGAATTTTTTTTTCTTTTTTTTTCTGTCTGTGGAATTATTGAATGCAGGCCTTATTCACCTCACTCCAGTGGTCTTGGATGCTCGGTAACCTGACTTAGGGCCCTGCAGAATGAAAAGAGGCATCCAGATTGCAAAAGTCTTCCATCTGGAAAAATCCTTAATGGGGGATGGATGAACAGGACAATCCAAGAGCTCTGCCTCATCTTTAATGTTCGTGATGCTGCCGAAGAAGGCCTTTGCAGCTTTTCTACCCCAAGGCAGAGAGTCCTCTTCTTCCTAAGGGAGGTTTGACAAATAGAGAGGGGAGTGAGCTGTCCGTGAGTATTGTAGAGGATAGAAGGATGGGGTAAGGCCAGGGAAATTCATCCTAATGCTGCCTTATCTTAGTGAAATACTAGAACAGGGGAATGAAAGGGCAAGGCAGTGAGTTGGCTGATTTGTCTGGCAATGAGAGCAAGTGTTAAAAAAAGAACCTCTGTGTAATTATTTGAAAGGGAGCAGGTTTGTTTTCTTCTCTGGGGTGCAGGACTGGTTTTGACATAAACTGGGCAGTTAGGGCCATCCCTTTGTGTTTTCAGCCACTGTTTTCATTTGACTGTAGTTTCTGATCTGTTTTCCGTTAAGTGACTCTAAAAGACAGAGGAGACTGGTCCCAGTGTGTCCTGGGGGAGGCATCCATGAATCATTGGCAGTATTCAGCACCAGGCTGCATCTTAACTGTATGAGGAGAGGAGGAAGGAACTGCCTCCTACGCAACCCCGGAAATGGAGACATGAGGTTCAGCATTCGACAAAATAGTAAAGACCTGCCCAAAGATTTGAGAAGGCTTCATGGGGTTTCTGAGCCATGCTTAGGTCAGACCTGTGCAGCCATCACTGCCCAGACAGGAGGAAAGGGTATTTTTGACTGAATTGAATCACGAGACTTAAAGACATAAAGGAAAAAAAAATACTCTTTAGTTTAGTAAAATGACTTTAATTTTCAGATCATCAAACTAAGACCCAGACTGGGGAATGATTGGGTAGATCTGAGCAGTATTTGCTAAGTTTGGAAGCACCTGCTTTTTCTAAGGCCACTCAATATCATTTTGTGCTTTTTACCAAAAGAAGTCGCACTGGGTGGGTGGTAGAAAGGGGACTAGAGCTGGACCCAGGAAAGACTTGATTTCTTTCTTTTAAAAAATTACTTATTTTAAGGAGTAAAACAAGCATTTCCATAACTTCAAGAAAGGTAAACTCTCTGAACTGCATTATACTCATTGGTAAAATGAGTGCAGCAACACTTGAATTGCTCTCTTGCACATAGAATCGGCCCATCTCTGGTAATGCATGCTTTTTTGATCTGAGAAGAGGGAATGACCAGTTTATTAGGAAATAAAACATAAAATTACCTCTGGTATACATCTGAGTGAAAAGCAGCTTATAGGATGATGGCATCTGAGAACTGGAAGGGATGGAGTTTAACTTGACTGACCCCCTCATTTTACAAATAAGGAAACTGAGGCATAAAGAGGTTGAACAATTGGGCAAGGTCATCCAACTTTTTAGTGAAAGAGTTGGGCTAAATCACCATCAGGGCAATCACTTTTATCGAGACAAGTATTTTATCTGTTATTGGAAAATGGTTTTGTTTCATGAAAATGAAATTGTGTTTTTCATATTCATAAAAAGTTAATGACCGAAGACCTAGAGGCTTCCCACACATCTGTTAAACACAAGACAAAAAAAGTCCCACAACCTAAAGAGAAAACACATTTGGAGGTAACATTTGCAGAGCAGACCAATCATTGTGGGTGCCAAAACTGAGAGTTCCTGGAGCTTTCGTAGGCAGGGCTGTGGTGGGCAAGACCAAAGGCCTGTGTGGACATGGTGCTCCGTCTGTGAGCTTGGCTACATGTGTATTTGTACCGGCTTTCTCTAGATTGCTTCAGTCTGCTATTTATTTCCTGTGAATGGGACCAATTAAATCATGATACAAATTCTAGGGAGCTTCTGAGAAGTAGACCTGCAAACCCAAGAAATGTGCTCTGTGTTAAGAGACGATGAGGAAACAGAGAATCATTAATGAATATATTCCAGGTCATTCTCTTCTAGGGCTCGAGGGTTCATCCTGAACAGCTTGAATGGGTGTGTGTGGAGATCCTCTGTTGCTGATCAATTTTACTTTCACCTCTTAATCACATCTAGTTACCACTTCACCCCATCCACTCCTCTGGTGGAATCCTACATCGTAACAGAGGGAAAAACACCAAAACAAATACTGATACAATGATCACATATGAAAGGATATGCAGTGTTTGGCTCTTATGTTTCCCTACATCTCTTCCAATAAGAATGCGGTGTGTATGTTTCATTATTTGTCCTCCTGTACCAAGATTTCTCGCTACATTTATTCAGTTAGACTTCCTTTTAGGGTTTTTTCCTTTTTCATTATTGAAATCCTTGTGATTACTGATCTGGTTCTGCTTATTTTTTGTATAAATTATGTATAAATTCACATAAATCTTTCCATTTTTCTCTAGATGTCATTTCTCATTACTCAATAATATTCTATGACATTCATATTTCAGAGCTTTTTCTGCTATTCCTCAATTGACAGGTTCTTCCTTTGTTTCAACACACACAAGTCTGATGCTATGAATACTATAATATGTCTACTTCTGGAGGGCTGCTGGGTTTTTTCTTTGGGTCCTCATTCTCTAACAGAGTGAATAGTGTTTAATACAGTAAGTGCTTAATACATGTGTATAGTAGGTGTTCAATAAGTGTTGTTGAATTAAATAAAATGAAAGGTAATTGACCTCCTTGGGATCTATGCCCAGGAGGAGTCCAGTGGGTCCAAGGACCTGAGGAGACCAGTCACTTTTCTTGAATATTTTCAAATGCATCTGGCTGAAGCACTTTACCATCTACCAAGCCATATATTTGGGCATGATCTTCCAGCAGCCTCTCAACACTGTTTTTGTCCTTTATTATTATTATTATTTTTAATTTTCAGACTCATCAGAATTGTCCGAACCTAAACACATTTTCTGGTTTTCAGACAAAATCTTTATAAACTAATGATTGCTATAACTGGGATCTTCATAAAGTGATGAGGAAGTTGCAGCTTCAATTCTGTGTTTCTAAATTGATTCTAGATTTAAAAGGTGAAAAAAAAACGGAAAACTAGAAAGGATTTTAGAGCTGCATGTAGGCAATCGTGTGTGCCTCCGATATGCCGGGTACTAACAATACAAGGACAATTCAAGAAATAGTTCCTACGGGCAATGAGCTTGCATTCTATTGGAGGAGACAACAAGGACATACATAAATATGTACAGTATAAATGTAAAGTATCAACATGAATGTAACATGGTTGCTTTGGCTTTCTCTCCCAGAGCCAAGCTGTTCCAGCTGCTTCTCACGATTCCAGGGGATACAACCTGGGTCAAAGAGTTGGGTGTTTCTTTTCTTTTTCATTGGTTCAAGCCTCTCTCCCACTTTCTCCTAACCTCTCTCCCTCCCCAATGATCTCTTTACCCTCCCTCTGTTGTTAGAGACCAGTAACCATCCCCCATTTCCATTTAAACACTTAATGTTGATTAGCTTTCAGATTTTAGAGAGGGATATTTACTTTGAAGATATAGCAGGAACTTAGTATCAGAATTTCCCCAAATACCTCTGGGGCAGATTTGCTTTTACAATACCTGGTGGGGGAGGTTGGAAGGGAGTTCAAAATAAGGTTAGATACAGATAAGGGGTTAGGTTCCTAAACGAGGTTCCATAGCTTTGATCCCACCAAGTCCATGTCCAGATTAGCATCTTTGTCAGATGAGTCCTTGCCTCCCTTACTATGTGCTCATTGGGTCATTACAGCTAGGTTGGCTACAAATCTCTGCCTAGACTCTAACTCCCAGAGTTCTGTGGTTCACTCACTTGTCCTTATAAGGCTCCCAAAGTTGGAGAGTTGTCCGCTCCCTTCACAGCACCGACTCTCACTAGACACCATGAGACAGTCACAGAGATTCCCCAAAAGTGAATGATGCAAAAAAGAGGAGGTGGCCAATGCTGAAAGGGCTTTGCGGATGTTTCTTTAGCCAGCCAAAAAGCTTTCTCTTTAATATTTATCAGCTAAGTAGCACAGTGGATAGATTCCTCTTCCTGAGTTCAAATTTGGTCTCAGACATTTACTAGTTGTGTGACCCTGGACAAGTCACTTAGCCCTGTTTGCCTCAGTTCCTCATCTATAAAATGAGCTGGAGAAGAAAACAGTAAACCCCTTCAGTATCTTTGCTAAGAAGACCCCAAATGGGGTCACAAAGAGTCAGACATGACTGAACAGCAACTTAGACACTAGCCATGTGATCCTGGGTAGTTCACTTAACCTCTTTATGTCTCAGACCTTTCGCATATAAAATGGAGGTAATAATAATATCTATCTCTCAGGATTGTTGGAAAAATAAAATGAGCTAATATTTGTAAAGTGCTTTGCAAATCCAGGAAGACTCATCTTCAGGAGTTCAAATCGAGCCTCAGGCACTCACTAGCTGTGTGACTCTGAAAAAGTCACTTAACCTTGTTTGCCTCAGTTTCCTCATCTATAAAATGAGCTAAAGAAGGAAATGGCAAAGTATTCCAGGATCTTTGCCAAGAAAACCCCAAAAGGGGTAGTGAAGAGTCAGACACAACTGAAATAATACAACAACAAAGCTACAAACCTTAAAAAGCTGTTATTATATTAGTTATTATAATCATTAGCACGTGTGTGTATGTGTATGTTTCCCATAAGGGCACATATACATATATGCATGTATATATGTGTTCTGTGTGTTTTCTATATATACACATGCACATACATGTGTGTGCATGCATATGTCTCTAAGCTCTGTTTGAGTCCTTTAATTGCGTTCTTAAGTACATGAGTTATTTTTTTTAAGGAAGCCATAAAAAAAAAAACAGATGTAAATCCATATAAAGTAACAGAAATCGCAGCCGTGGCTGCAGCCCTCTTAAATAAAAAGACACTTAATGGTGTCTCAGTCTGTCACACAGGACCAAGCCGAGGAACTACTGTTACTCACAGACATAAACAAGGCCCGTAAAAGATTTCTTTTTTTCAGTGGTGAAGTGGTGATATTGTCCCCTAGAACCTTTTAAAACCACAAAGGTAAAATATGAAATTTCAGTTTTTGCCAACCAATTATAACAACTACGTTATTCTGGTAGTGGGATTTCAGCATTGGAAATCTGGATTCTATCCACAATTTTTTTCCCCTTAAGGAGAAAAAGAGTATAGTGTATAAAATGAAGAACATTTGTCCTGCTATTTTAGGCCTGAGAATGATTCCTTTCTCATATATGTATTTAGAAAGGTTGGTAATTTAAGGAAGCTTGCACATGGCCCCCTGGAGACTTGACAGCTATTACTGAGACTCAGACGTCCACCCCTCACTGGCCAGGTTTCACCCATATGCAGGTGGGCCATCCAGAGCCCGGGCAGCCTGCCTGTTTTTCTTGACTTCGGATCGGTAGGTATCAATCAACAATTTGGGTCATATCGTTAATGATCAGGTGCTCTAAGCAGGGCAGATGGATCTTAGGATCACAGCTTCTTAAAGTTTCTTCTCAGTTTCATTGGTAAGTCACAGCCACTGTATTTGGGCCTGAGGACTCTCTCTTACTCACAAAGTTCAAGAGCCTACCTCCACCTTAAAACGCAAATTACTCTTAATAATAAGCAGGAGAGAAAAAGATTAGTTACGAGGAGAGAGCCCCAAAGAATGACTGCACCGTTATTATTTTTTATTTAAACATAGAAAGAGAACAAAGAAATTTTGAAAGCCACTTATGAAGTAAATATGCTGAAGAGACACTTTAGCAAAATCTGAATGTCACAAGAGACATTGAAAACTAATGGAGAAGGCCTTCAGATGCCAACTTAACATTCCCACCCTAGAAAAAGCTCACTTGTAAATAATGAGGACTCAGAGAAAATAGATTCACTTCTGGGGCCCTGACTGAATTTTCACCCAGGTCCCTAGGCATACTCATCTACAGAAGATCCCCCAAAGTTGTCCAGGAAGTAGAAGTGACCAAATTGAAATTGATCACCTTAAGGAAAGTGTCCATTGCAGAGCAATCTCAAGTCTAGGGGATTACACCCTTAGCCCAGTGGCCCAGTCTGGCCAGAACAGCCTACCTAACACTTTCCTGGACATCAGCTACCGCCCATCTCACCCTGTCTGAAAGTCACTGTCCAGCATCAGTATGGTCTGCCAACCCCAGTCCTATGGCAAATGAACACAAGCAGGAGCCAGCCACTCTCCTTGAGTGATCTCTTTGACCCAGTCTAATTTTTGATTGGCCCATTCAGTCAAGGCACCAGAATCTACACTGACCATGTCCAGTCAGGTCACCCATCCAGTAGAGACTGACCCATCAAGAGGCAGCCCACCTGAGCAGCAGAGAAACTGGTCCATAACTCACTCCATTTCTTGCAGCCAGCATCACGAAGACCTATTGGAGAGAAAAAAGGCATTCGGGCCCTATAGTTTCAGAATCCTGAGTTGTCTTGGCCACTTGTGGTCCTTACATATGGTGCCTCACTAATATTATGCTTTTAGTATATTCTCAACCTCTGATGGTGATGTAGACTACAGATACTTGGTGTATGGTAGATAGACATAATCCTAGCCCAATACTCTTCTTGGAGATAGAAGAGACCAAATCCTGGACTCTACCAGTCTTGCCTCCACTAGACTACTAGCAGGACAGACATGGCCCTCTTGCTCCTTACAAAGGCAGATAGCTCAGCTTCTCTTGGAGATAGGGTGGAGCAGATCCAGATCAACCATGTCTGGGATCACATGGCTCAACCACACATATTCTACATGGAGAACATGGGGTGGATTATATTTGGGGTCATAGATTTAGAGATGGAAAGAACCTCAGAGATCACCTTGTCCAACCTTTCCATTTTACAGATGAAGAAACTGAGGTTCAGAGAGTTTAAATGATTTTCCAAAGTCACACCAAGAGTAAACATCACAGATAGGATTTGAACCCAGGTTCTCTGACTCCAGCGTTAATGCCCTTTTTTCTGCATCATCCTGCCAATGCTTACTAATTCATCCTATCCCTTATTCCCTGTCTTCTTCCTCCCCTTCCCCAGTGGTGCATGGCCTTTTCTACCCCAAGTTCAAAGGCTACTTTAAGTACCATTTCTTCTAGTAAGCTAAAGAAACCAAAAGCTTAGGCTTAGACTCTTAACTTTGACACTGGGTAAGTAAGCTAATGGGGCAGCTAGGTGGCACCACAGTTCATAGTGCACTGGGCTAGGAGTCAGGAAGACTGATCTTCCTGAGTTCAATTCCAGCCTCAGACACTTACTATCTGTGTGACCCTGGGCAAGTCACTTAAGTCCGTTTACCTCAGTTTCCTCAGTATAAAGTGAACTGGAGAAGGAAATGGCAAACCACTCCACTATTTTTTTATCAAGAAAACCCCAAATGGGGTCATGAAGAGGTGGACATAACTAATCGATTAAACGACAGCAAATTCTTTCCAGTTCTCACCCTAAGATGCTAGCGCTTATGAAGCTAAGCTTTCTCTAGACAGAAAAGGAGAACTGATGTGATATAGTATTTTAAGCTTCATCACACATTCTTACATATATCATCTCTCCCTTTGTGTACTTCTCATAGCACTTCATACCTCCCTTAATGTAATTTTGCATTATGGCTTCAAGTCTAGATCTATCAGCCAGTTATGTCTTCTCCCCAGGCTGTATGCTCCATGAGGGCAGTCAGAGGCCAGATTTTATATTTTTATACCTGCTTGTGCATAATGGGGTGTGAGGAGTATTTATTTGATAAATGCCCAGCCATTTCAGCTTGGAATGTGGCAGTGCCTTTCTTACACCTTTGTGACCTATGTTCATCTCCTTCTCTGCTTTGGTACTTCCGTCCCTCTGGTGCAGCCCCTCATCCCCTCACCTACTCAGTTACACGGCCTGCTGGTTGGGTCCCTTGCCTCCAGTTCCCTCAGTCCATCCTCCACTCAGCTGAGGCACTGATCTTCCTAAAGAGCAGGTCTAACCATAACCTCGCTCCCCCTAGTCAATACATTCAGTGTCTCTGTATTACTTTTAGGATCACATGTAAAATCCCTCATTTGTCTTTCAGAACTCTTCATGCCCTGCTCCTCCTGTTCCCACATTTCCAGTCTTCTTATACCTTTCTCACTCCAAGTACTCTATGATTCAGTGACACTGGCCTTGCTGTTCCTTGGTCATGGTACTCCATGGGCATTTCTGTGGTTGCTCCTCATGCCCAGAACCCACTCTCTCCTCATCTCCCTGTCCTAGCTTCCCTGGCTTCCTTCAAATTGTGGCTAAAATCCCACCTTCTGCAAGAAGACTTTCCTAGATTGCCTTAATCTTAAGACCTTTCCTCTGAGACTAAGCCCATTTTATTCTATATATCTCTCTTGTTTATACATTATATGTTGTCTCTCCCATTAGACTGTGAGCTCATTGAAAGCAGGTATGGGATTTGTGTGTGTGCGTGCAGGGGTGTGTATGTGTGTGTGTGTGTGTGTGTGTGTGTGTGTGTGTGTGTGTACATATGCTAGTATGTGAGCAATATGATTTTTTTCTGCCTTTGTTTATGTCCCTGGGCACTTAACACAATTCCTGGCACATAGAGGCACCTAATGAATCATAGCTGACTGACTGACAAATGGAAATGTTGGTAAGTAATCAGAATAAAAATATAAAGTTTCAAATCAATTTCAGTTGTTAAACTGTTTTTTCTTTCTGATTACTAGTAAATTTTAAATTATTTATTTATTAAAACAGCTAGCTGGCTGGGAAATCTTAAATTTCTTGAAGTAGGGTTATCAGAAATGAAGATTCTTTAAACTCCCCCCCCCCTTTCCCTCCCATCCAAGCTTAGTTGGTAAAAACAGAATACTGGGGAAAATATTCACTTCACAATAATTTCATTTTTCTGATAGAATGCCTTTAAAAGCCATCAGATACTGACATCTTAAAATTGGAATTTTGGGGTCGCAAACAGGAATTTGAACACCAAAAGGAACATTGTTAATGATCACAGACTATGAAACATAAAATTATTAATTAAGCAAAGCAGAAAATTACAGTGAAATGTAGACTACACTTCAAGAGATAGTCCATTTTGATTGACCATCCCTTGAAGATGTTGTTTCTTTAAATTGTTTTTGGATATCTGGAGCTAGAGAGCTGAAAGATTTTTACATTTGTGACTTTTTTCTCAGTCAAAATACGGTTCTATTGTTAATCCTTGTCTATAGTGTGATCTGGAAAGTTTCATGACATTTGTAGATTTCATGCCCTTGTAACCTACATATTCTTTGTAACTTTCACGTGATCCCACATAACATCAAGAGTTATATGCAATGGTAAAACTTTATTGAAAGTTAAATAACAGGAAGTATTTTGAACTGGAGTCGTGAAACTTTTCTGAAGGGGAATACATATATATATATATATATATATTATATATATATATATATATATATATATTTTAAGGCTATTCTTTTGGAAAATGCCTGTGTACCTATGTGCATTGGGGACTAAACATTCGTCATTAGGCTGACCGATGGTGAGGTTGTGAACTATGTATTCCTCAAGGTTTTTCCTTCTTATTATTTTTATTAGACTCTTTGGGCAACATTCATAGAAACATTTTTCCCTGTCGTCTTGATTTTTAAGGCTCTGGAATAGATGTGGATTTTTATTCTTTCTTTTTTTTTTCAGTTAAGCTTTATCAGCCTCTGTACCTATTTGTTACCGTTTCCTTGAAATTGTTTTCTCCAGATGTTGGAAGTTAAACGGCCCTTGTTATTTTTTCCATTGTCACTCTTTACTACTTTCCATACGTAGCAATCGCAAAAGCCAAGCACTAGAGGAAATAACAGACGTGTGAGCCACAAATTATGGGCACAAAAATAGCCTTAATAAAATAGGTTTTAAATGACACCACTTTCCAAAAATTCAGCTTTAATTGACTCAAGCCTAGAAAGCAGGAACTCCGGGGAAGCTGAGCCTCTCTGAGGCCACTGAAGGCAGAACAGTCACCAGACCGTGACAGTTGCTTTGAAGATGTCATTCCCAGCTTACTGTCAGCCCTTTCACAAAGGTCTGCCAGACTAGAATCAAGGAGCCACTCCACTGGGTTTTATTCTAGGTTGCTGTTTGTTCCACAACAACAGTATTTGCATCATTTGTACTCTGCATAAATATCTATATTCTGCCTGCATCTATTTGCTATTCGTAATTTGTTCTGCCTAAGGACCCCAATTCCATGACCTGCTCCCAATAGGAAAAAAAAAAAACAGGGAGAACCCAAGGTGAGGAAAAACCACATAGTTGTTTCTTTGATTCCAGACAGACTCATCACCCTGGGTTTACTCGACTTCCCCAGGCCTTGGGTTCCTGCTGTTCATAGAATGCTGCAGATGGCGGCCTCAGCAGGAAACCCTTCCCCCTTCTTTAATGGTACTCAGGGGAAAACAAGGAGCCTGGACTGAAGCTCTCCTTCCCTTCCAAGCCTCCTCTCCAAACCCCTACTGAGTCATAGAGAGAGAAATACCCATATCCCCTGGAAACATTTCTACCAGTCTGTTTTTTAGAGGGAGAAAAGGGAAAAAATAGCCCTTAATTTAACCCCATCGCTCCAGATTAATATCACAGTTCGTGACTGGACTTCACTTGGATATCTGGATTGCTTTCCTTCAGCTAGTTCCTGGAACTCCCCCACCATGCATTAGCCCCAATGAAGAGGAATTCTTATGGACATCTTGAGCCAGACAGCAATTTCATAGATTCAAATCTAGGTTTAATTCAAGATGATTTAGCCTGCTAAGATGTTAGTTGTAGTTCATAAATGTGATCCTTTCCCTCAGGATCCAAGAATTTTCTTTTACTTGTGGCCATCACCTCCAAATATATCTCTTATTCAAAATGAAAAAAAAAGACAACTCCCAAATGCCCCACTCAAAACAGGTTTAGACATCTCTGGCAAGAGTTGGGGACCGGTGCATGAAGGGTTAACCCTGGTAATACAGTACACCATTTATCATTTGTGCTCCAGCTCTCCAGTGTACATGTGAATGAGGGGTATCTTCTAGGGGGTGTTTCTATTGGACTGGATCTAGTTAAGAGGTTGAACTTACATTGAGCCTCTTCTCCCAGGAGCAGAAATCAAGAGGGGTTAGTGGGATAGGTCAGAGCATAACAGACTGCATCAACACTAGTTGTGTAGACCAGGGCCAACCACAGAAGAATTAATCTCTCAAACCATTGAACACATGCAAATAATATGCTTTGGGGAAAACAATGATATTTTCCTCCTTCACATTTTAAGAAAGTGTTCATCATAGTTCAGCAGAGATATGAATTAATTTCATGAAATTATAGGAAGTTAGTGTTGAGAAGACCTTGGAAATAATTTAGTACAATACTACTACTACCACTACAATGACTATCATTACTACTAACTACTACTACTACTACTACTACTACTACTACTACTACTATTACTACTACTACTACTACTACTACTACTACTACTACTACTACTACTACTCTATCACCACTACTACTATTAGTACTACTACCACTACCACTAGGACTACCACTACTATGAGCACCATTACTGTCACTACCAGTATCATCACCACCACCACCACCACCACTACTACTACCACCACTACTACTACCACCACCACTACTACTACCACCACTTCTACTACTACTACTACTACTACTACTACTACTACTACTACTACTACTACTACTACTGTTACTACTACTTCTCTAATAGCAGGTTACTTGTATCTAACCCTTTAAGGATACACAGAGCTCTACATATATAATCCCATTTGGGCCTCACTAAAATACTGTGAGTGGATGATACCATCTCCATTTTACAGACTAGGAAACTGAGTCTGAGAGAAGTTGAATGCCTTGCCCGGAGTCACACATACAATAAATGTAAAGGAAGAAGGTCCTGTGATGGAATGTAGCAGAATATAAAATGCAACATGCATATTCATCATCTAGTACTAATGTCAGAGTTAATCTCTCAAAATATCACATGTGAAAATGTGCTTTGGGGAAAACTTATTTTCCGTTATATTTAAAAACAAATGCTCATCATCTTTCAACAAAGATACAAATCCATTTCACAGAATTGCTGAATGTTCAGGCTAGCAGAGGCCTTGGGACTCATGTGGTCCAGACTCTTCATCTTGCAGAAGAGATGAGTTGGCCCAAGTCCACCCATGTCAGCTTGTAGGTGGCAGAGACGATCCTGGCGTCCTTCCTCTGATGCCACAGCTTGAAATCATCAGAGTTTGCCAAGAATGATAATGTTCTTTCTTCCCTTCCTATAATGCCATCCCCAGGGACTGTGTGATAGTTACTAATGGACCATAAGTTCTGTGAGGGCAGGGCCTGGGCCTTATTTACCTTCATATCCTTCATAGCTTCTAACATATTGAAGTTGCTCAATAACTTGAGTTATGGGCAAAGTCTGAAAGGAGGCCATGTAAATGGAAGACCTTTGTTCACTCTAATGTGATGTCTGGGTAGAAGGCAGAGTCTGCTGGAAAGGACTCCAAGGTGGGTGAATGTAAATAGTTCTGGGTAACACGATCAGGGATGAACATTGATGAGCATCTAGAGAGTTTCTAGAAGAAGGAGACTAGCATGGTGAGGTCAATGTCATAAAAGGATAGGTGGGAGGAAGGATATAGTGTGTTTATCCTAGAGGAAAAGAGAAACCGGAGGGTGGGGCAGATGCTTGTCGACAAGTATCTAATGGACTTGTTCTGCTTGGTTCCGGAGGGCAGAACTTGGGGCAAAAGGTGGAGGTTAAGGGAGGAAGACTGAGTTGGACTAGGAGGAAACTTCCTAACAATCAGAGATATCCACAAGTGGGATGGGATGCCTTGGTAAGTTGGGAGTTTCCTAGGGGACTTCAAAAAAATGCCATCTCATTTTAGCGGAAACATGACATAGTCAAACATGTGCCTGGGAAGGTTATTTTGGCAAGCTGTGAAGGATCTGCTGAAGGGAGAGAGACTGGAAGTGGGGAGGTCAATTAGGAGGCTATTATAGGAGTATCTGCAAGAGATGAAGATATCCTAAAATTGGATAGGGGTCATGTGAATAGGGAAGAAAATTAGTGTGAGAAGGGCTGAAGAGAAGGAATGCATGAGACTTGGCAGATTTGGAGCTGTGGAGGCTGAGGGGACTGGGACAAAATATCTTCTATTACCCATGGACTGTGATGCTATTTTTTATGTGACCCAGATAGGCCCTGCCCCTTTTGATTATATTCCATAAGTGTCTATCCCCTAGACTCCTACTCTGACAGCCTGTCATAGCACGGAACTAGCATAATACAGAACAAGATAGTTCTGGTAGGTCTTAGCATTCAGGGAAGGCTTCCTGAATGGGCTCCATGAGTCATTCTCCAGTCGATAAGGGGCCAAAGGATGTGAAACAGGCAGTTTTCAGAAGAAAAAAGTAAAAGCTATCAATAGTCATGTGAAAAAATGCTCTAAATCACCAATGGTTAGAGAAATTCAAAATAAAACAACTCTGCAATACTACCTCACACCCATCAGATTGGTAAAGATGATAGGAAAGGAAAATGATAAATATTGGAAGGAACGCAAAACAATTGGGATGCTAATGCACTGTTGGTGGGGTTGTGAACTGATCCAACCAATTCTGGAGAGCAATTTCGAAGTATGCCCCATGGGCTATAAAACTGTGCATACCTTTTAGCCCAGCAATACCACAATGAAGTGTGTATCCCAAAAAAATCGAAGAAAAGAAAAAAGGGCCTATATGCACAAAAATATCTATAGCAGTTCTTTTTGTGGTGGCAAAGAATTGGACATTGAAGGGATGCCTGTCAGTGGGGGAATGATGGTATATGATTGTGATGGAATACTATTGTGCTATTAAACAGTTTCAGAAAAGCCCCAAAAGACTTTTCTGAATTGATGCAAAGTGAAGTGAATAGAACCAATGTAACCCTGTATACAGTAACAGTAGCATCAGAAAGCTAGTCAGCGAGGTGGCTTAGTGGGCAGAGAGCTGGACCTGAAGACGGGAAAACCCAAGTCCAAATCTGGCATCAGACACGTTTGACCCTGGGCAAGGCGTTTGATCTCCATGTCAGTTTCCTTATTTGTAAAATAGGAATAATCATAGCACCTCCCACCCACGGTCATTGTGATGATCAAAACATGAGATAATAACTGTGAAGCGCTTACCACGGTGCCTGGCACATAGTAGGTGCTATATAGATGTTAGCTATTGTTATTATAACCAATGAGGAAAGACTTAGGAGCTTTGATCAATGCACTGCTCCACCACAGCTCCAAAGGACTCAGGATGTAAAATGCTATCAGCCTCCGGACAGAGAACTGATGAATTCAGAGTGCAGACTGAAGCAGATTTTTTCCTTTTCTTTATTTTTCTTGCCTTTCTTTTCTTTTTTCTTTCTTTCTTTCTTTTTTGGAACATGGCACATGCAGAAATATGGTTTGCATGACTTCCTATGTAGAATAGGTATCGTATTTCTTGCCTTCTCAATAGGTGGAGGAGGGGTGGAGGGAAGGGTAGAATTTAGGACTACGAATAAAGTTAACAAACACATTTTTTAAAATGATGAAAACGACGTAAAGGGGAAAATGGACCAATAAGTTTTGAAGGAGTCAGCCCGGTACTGCTTAGTCTTCGTTTTTTCATGTGTAGTGCCTAGGATAGTGCATGCCATAGGCACTTAATAAATGTTTGCTAAATGAAAAAATGGGCTGTCTGATGAAACTCTGTTTCATCAGAGTCCTGGTCAGCAAAGTCAAGGAGATGTTCCTGGTGAATAAGAAGCTAGGGGGAGGGGCAGCTAGATGATACAGTGAATAGAGCTCTGGCCTTGGAGGCAGGAAGACATGAGTTCAAATCCAAACTTACACACTTGACACTTATTAGCTGTGTGGCCCTGGCTAAGTCACTTAACCTCAATTGCCTCACACACACACACACACACACACACACACAAAGCTAGGGTGGTGTTTCCATTCACAGCAGCTGCCCCATGCCATCTACTGGGGTAGGGAGCATTCTATACAGGGAACGAGAGCCTGCGTGTTAGCCGAGTGACCAAACCCTTGGAGATCTGCAGGGCTGAAGGCTTTTCCTCTGAAGCCCCTAGTTTTAGAGAAGGAAAGAGTCCAAAGCCACTTCACCTGCTCCTCTCCTTTTACAGATGAGGAAGCAGAGCCCTGGAGAGAGGCAAAGCTTCCGGCCCAAGTCCTCCTAGGTGTTCCTCTGAAGACAGTTGGGATTTGAACTCACGCCCACTCTCTCCATAGCCAAAGTTTTTCCGTCACACCACGCCACTGCCTCTGTTCATTACCATGTTGGGAACAGTATCAAAGCTATAAATGAACTGCAAAAATATCCCGCAGCCAAAAAAGCAAAGCCCCAAACCAGAACCCAACAAGAAAGGGATGATGGCGCGGCAGCTTCACCCAAGGCAAATCCAGACCTAGTTTCATTAGCCTATGAACTTTCCCAGGGAGGAAAGATTGAGGAGGACTTGTGCAGTGGAAAAATAAATATCCACCGAGGCTTAAGCAGCAATCACGACAGAGTGCCATATGGTAACTCCTGGATGCCAGCTTGTCTTAATGAAGGGGCGCAGCCTGGCCCAGTCTCCTGATACGGAGTCTCAGTGAAGGCACGAAAACATCGAGGAGGTTCAAACATCTGTCAAAATCTTGCTTAATTCAGTTTTATTTTGACCCTTATTCTTACCAATAGTGCAATGAGCAGAGATACCATGCTAAGGGGAAAGCCTCCAGAGTCCCACCAGGGCACATTACCACTGAGAAATTGTTAGCGGAGCCTACTGGGAGAGAGAACTGGGAACTGCTCTCCAGCCCTGTTGGAAGCATCTCGAGAACCTGCCAGCAAGTGCCCCAAGCGCCTTCCATCCCAGGCAAAGATACCAGCAACAGAGAGCCCGAGAATACAGATGCACAATTCCTGGCTCATGTCGAGGCTGAGTACCTACTGTCTCTGGAGGGCTGGCAAGGATGAGTCCTGGGAGCATAGTCATGAGGTCTAAGCGGCACATGGTGATATCTTTATTTGTCAGACTGTTTGGGCCTTGGGGTTTTTAAAGACAGCTTGTTGACTACAGAGATGAGAAAGTTCTATAAGATACTCCACAATTTTTTTTAAATGCGATTTTTGTGAATGACATCATTTATTGTGGCACAGTAGACAAGAGTTCTAGGCCTGGAATAAGGAAGACTTAATTTCAAACCTGGCCCCAAATATATATGAGCTGTTTAACCCTGAGCAAGTCACTTAACTTCTGACTACCTCAGTTTCTGCAACTGTAAAATGGGGATAATAATAGCACCTACTTTCAAGGATCAAATGAGATATAATTGTAAAGTGTTGAGCACATTGCCTGGCACATAGCAAGCACCATATAAATGTTGGTAGTTGGTGTTACTGTTATTATTATCATTATTAATTACAGCTAGGTGGCTCAATGGATACAGTGCCAGGCCTGGAATCATGACCCTGGGCAAGTCACTTAACCCTCTCTGCCTCAGTTTCCTCATCTGTAAAATGAGTTGGAGAAGGCAATGGCAAATTCCTCTAGCATCTTTGCCTAGAAAACCCCAAGTGAGGTCACAAAAAGTCAGACATGACTGAAAAAAAAATGACTAGCCAGCAACTGTCATTATTATTACTGTGTAGCTGAATGAAGCAGGAACGCAGCAGAGATACTTGAAAGCCTAAGAAAGGCCCATGCCACTAAAGCATAACAGATCAAACGTGAAGTGTGCTTCAGGGAGCAAACGGTGCCCCTGGAAATGCCTTACCGGCCAACATGTGGAGGGGCCCAGCGAGACCCAGCTTACTAATAATGCTTGTTGCTGTGGACTCCAGAGGAAATCGATTGCCTTGCCCTGCCCCTCTCCAAGTCCATTAAGAAATAATGGTTGGAAGATGAAAGTCATGTTAGGGTTTCCATGAAAATGTTTGGCACACCAAGATGAAAAGTCAACAATGTGCTTTTAACGAGAGACACTGGAAAAAAACTTTGGTTACCATACATACCACTGCAAATATTAATTCCCCTTAATGGCAGGATGCAACATGGCTTTTTATGGGTTTTGATCCCTGTCATAAATTTGGCCATGACAAAGGGGATACTCTGGCTTTAGCTCCCTGGCAAGAACATTAGCTGGTTCCCAACGTTAAAAGTTTCATCCATAGGATTCTTGGTAATTCACCCAAGGGCCAATTTTTTTGGTATGGAAATCAGATCGGGTGTGTGTGTGCATGCGTGTGTGTGTGTGTGTGTGTGTGTGTGTGTGTGTGTGTGTGTGAGTGTGTGTATGTCTATATCATCAATGTGAACAATCTGTCTATGGTTTCAGTTAAACTTTCATAAGAATGGATACAGTAGGAAAGAAAGGGAAAAATAAAGAAAAGAAAAAGAGAAAGAAAGGAAGGAAGGAAGAAAGGAAGGAAGGAAGGAAGAAAAAAAGGAAGGAAAGAAAAGAAAAGAAAGAAGGAAGGAAGAAAATGTGGGAGAAAGGGAGAAGAGAGAAGGGATGCAAGTAAGGAAAAAAGAGAGAAGGAGGGAGGAAGGAAGGAAGGAGGGAAGCAGAAAAGAAAGAAAGAGGGAGAGAAGAATAAATGAAGGAAGGGAAGAAGGAAGAAAAGGACAAAAAAGATGGGAGAGGGGGAGAGAGAAAAGAAAGAGAGAAGGATGGGGAAAGAGAGGGAAACAAAGATATGGAGAGAAAATCAGAAAAAGAAAAGAAAGGAAAAATGGAGGGAAGGAGAAAAGGAGAAAAGTAAAGCGAAGAAAAAAAAGAGGAAGGGAAGGAGAGAATGAAAAGAAAAAGAGCAAACCAGAGAAAGAGAGTGAGAAAACAGAAGAATGGGATAAAAGGAGAAACCGTTTTCTCTGTGTGTGCCAGCATTACTTCCAAAGGCAAAGAGGATGCAAACCTTGTCAGACTTGTTTTGGAAAGAAGGAAGCCATCTGAAAAATGGTGGCCTGATTGCCACCTCCCCCCCAATGTGTATTTCGTCTGAATGGTGTTAGCAAAAGTACGTTTTTTTGATGATTGTTTCCCCTTGCTCAGCATAACTGTAAATTTTCAGAGTTTGTGGAGGAGAGAGTGACCAGGAGGAAAGTGGCCCTCTACGTCGGAGTGATGAATTTTGGCTTCAGATCTGACATTACAGAACAATGTCTCCCTTGTTCCAGTTCCATATGCAGTGTCCTCCTCTTGGTAAAGTAGATATAAATATGTGTCAGCAAGAACCTCAGGCCCACGCTTTGACATTTCCTCCATTAATGCCCATTTCCAGCTCTGCTTTTTCAATAGCTCTCCATGAATACACGTGTTCTTTTCTCCTTATCCACATCAGAAGGAGCATGGTGCCTCTGACTGGCCCTGACACGAAGCTGGTTATTAGAGGGAATATGCTTGAGTACTCTCAGCACATCAAGGCATTTAGAACGTGGAAAGAAGCATTATAAAACATTTTCATTCTTCCTTGAGGGTCTCTAAAGCCTCCCACAAAAACAAAGGAATAAACAAATAAAAGTTTGAAATAAAGATATGCAGCTGAATTTTTGTTCTTTCCAAAAATCTGTCTTAGAGGATGAATGTCAGAGAAGGGGCAAGAGGTATTATTTCTGTGACCTCAGTGATGTGAAAGGTCTTTTCACTGGGGCAAATCACAATCCACCCATGTGGGCCTGGCTCTTGGGAGGCTGAAACCCTAGGCTTGTTCTCAGGCAGCCCTGAGTTTGAGTCTTGTCTTTTACATTCGTTTCTGTGGGGACTGTTTGTGCTTCTGTTTTGTCAACTTTGAGCTGGATGTCTTCTGAAGTACCTTCCAGTTCTAGGCCTAAGACATTTGTTCTTTCCACTGAGTCATCTCTGAAGGTTCTGCCCATCCTCAGAGCCCGTTCTCCATGTCTTAGAACATTCTCTGGGGCTCTGGGCAGCCCTCAGCTTTGCCAAGGTCACCACTTGCCTTCAGTACATGACCAGCCCTTCTCTCATATAGTAACTTGTAAATTGCTTTTGATCTGTGCAAATACTTCATCTTGGCTGTGGATGGTGACTGATTCATACTAAAGCTCTCCATCAAGCAGCTATCATCTAGTAATTGCCTGCTGTGCATAGGGCACTCGGGAGACTGAAAGAATTATAAGTCCTGGCCTCAGGAAGCATTATTGCTGTTGCTCAGTCATTTCCCTCATGTCCGACTTCATGATGCTATTTGGGGTATTCTTGGCAAAGATACTAGAGTGGTTTGCCATTTCTTTCTCCAACTCATTTTATAGATGAGAAGCTGAGGCAAACAGGGTGCAGTGACTTGCCCAGGGTCACACAGCTAGTAAGTGTCTGAGGCTGGACTTGAACTCAGGTGTTCCTGACTCCAGGAACTCTCTCCACTGCACCACGTACATTGTATCAAAAGCTTCTTTCCCTTTCCTTAGATCCTCCACAATGGTGGTTCTTGGGAGGTCTTACTGTCTCATTTTTAGCAGATTCCCTGCTGGTCAAAATAAGAGCCTTTACTTATGCCCTAAGTGTCTCATCTGGAAGCTCCCCCTTCCTGCTGGCTCATTCCTCACTATCTATTTACCAACACGCCTACTTCTCCCTCAGCCTTCAAAACAGCCTTTAGCCCTGCCCTGTTCTTCCCCCAGGGGACATCTTATGCCTCTCTCCACTCTCATTGCTGCCACACTTGTAGAACGCCTTGTCTGTCCTCCTGGGAACTTCACTGCTACCCCATGCAGTAGTGCCTTGCAATACGGCCTCTGACCCCGGAAGTCTCCAGAAATTGCCTTCTCCAAGGTGACTCATGACCTTGAAGTGCTGAACAGAGCCCATGGCCTTGTCTCAGCTTTCATTCTACTTGACCTGCCTCATAGCCCATTCTTTGAGCTACTCTCGCCTGTCTTGGCTTCTGTGAGGCTGCCCTCTCCTGGTTTTCTCTTACCTGTCTGTACCTTCTCAATCTCCTTTGCTGGCTCCTCATCCCACTCCCAGACACTAAACATGGCTGCCCCCAAGCTGGACCCTGGACTTTCTTTCCTCTGTGTCTTCTCTTTGTTCGTGGGCTTCCATGGGTCGATAATAATGTCTGTTCATACGACTCCCAGATCTCTATGTGTCTTCCTCCTCTCCATGTTAGAATGCAAACCCCTTGAGGGGAGGGGCTGCTTCCCCTTTGGCTTTGAATCCTCAGTGTTCAGCACAGTGCCTGGCACATAGTAGGAGCTTAAAAAAAGGCTTATTGATTATAATGGCTAAAAAGAAGATCCAACATTTCTATAGCACTTTAAGTTATGCAAAGTACTTTACATATGTTAAGTCATTTCGTCATCGCAACAATCCCATGAAGTAGGGATATCATTATTGCTATTTTAAAAATAAGGAAACTGAAGCACAAGGTGCTCAAGTGACTTGCCCGGGGTCACCCAGTTAGGAAGTATCTGAGGCAAGATTTAAACTAAGTTCTTCTTGATTCTGTGTGCTACACTTGATTGTTTGAGCCAATGTTCATCTCTCTCCTAAACTGCATTTTCAGCCACCTACCAAACTCTCCCATTGGATGCCCCATAAGGGGGTAGTAAAGTCAACAATTCAAAAGCAGAACTGATCATCTTTCCTCCTGAACCTATCCATTCTCCAATCTTGCCTGGATCAGTTGAGTCTAAAACCACCATCCCAGTCATCTTACATTATAACCTGTAGGGTGTCCTTTTAACTCTTCATTCTTTGTTTTTGTTCCTCCATTCCATCTATGGGTTGGAATCTGTACCAATGGAAAACATTCAATCAACAAGCATTTATTAGACACCTACCATGTGCCAGGCACTGTATTTGGTACTGGAGATACATATACAAAGGTGAGGCATCCTCTGCCACCAGGGGTTTATGTTCTACTAGGGGGACATACAACATTTGTAAATAAGTAAATGTAGGGTATAAACAAAATAAATGCAAGTGATAGAGCATTTAGTTAAACATCCCCACTTCCTTTAACTGATCCTCACGGATACCCTCCAGCTAAGCAGTGTCCTTTCTAAATCACATATACAGAATGAGACATAATACTCCAGCTGTCATCTGGCCAGGGCAGTACACAATGAGGTACTCTGTCACCTTCTCATAATATACTATCTTACAGAGTTAGTGTGGCAGAATCAATTTTCAAACTTAAAGTGCTCAATTGATGTGTCATCACTTTTATCCCCAATATACAGATGAAGAAACTAACACTTACAGAGATTGAATGATTTGCTCATACTTGCATGGCTTGTTAATGGCAGATGTGAGATGCAAACTCAGGTTTCCTGAACCAAAAATTGAGATATTAATTTGATAGATGAAAGTCTTAGTGAAGTCTCATAAAATATGGGCAGTCTTTTTCTTGAAATGAAGAAAATCAACATTTTCTTGTTTGATATATGTACTGGAGCTAGGAGGGCCTGAAGGTAATGTAGCTGGATGTCTGAAGTCAAGGCATCATCCATCAGGAAAAGGACAAAGTGCTTATCTGAGTACATCAGATTGCATTACACAGCTGAGCCTGAGGCTCTACCCATGGGATTCAGCTTCCCTAGTCTCTGAACTGCCCACTCCCACAGCTGGCCTATAGGCACAGCTTGTTACACTGAAGATAACTCTTCCCAGGGAACCCTCTGTGTCATCAGTGGAGCTGACTGGAGACTGCCCAGGAAGTATTTAGAGGGTCCCATGTTCCTGTGTTGAAGCCATCTAACTCTTTGTTCTGGATGTCTGCACAAGCTGTTGCTACTTTCAGTAGCATAACGATTCCTATTATTGGTAGCCATATTTCCTATTTGGCATTCCTACTAGGAAGAGAACATGCTGAACAACTCAAGGATCTTGAGGACTTGGCCTTGATAATTTCCACTGTAGAGATGAGTCAGATATTAAGACAATCCATTGTGAGTTAGAGGAACATGAGTCAGTCCCCTAGAGTCTAATGACTGTTAGATAGCTAATGAAGTTGAGCTTCTAAGAATGGGCCTCTAAGAAGAAAGGTCTCTATCTGCCCCTTTGACTACCTTTTCCGATTATTGCAACCTTCCAGAATCCTCTGTTTTGAGTGAAGGCCCAGGCCAGTCATTCTTCTCTCCTCTCCCAACTATACTTTTGACTAGCATATTTTACCATTTTCCTCTCCTTTAACTTTTCAGTTCCATTTTCTCTATTGTCTTCCTTCATTACAACATAAACTCCTTGAGGGCAGAGGCTGTCTTTCCTTTGGTTGTATTTGTATTACCAATGCTTAGCCTTGTACAAAGTAAATGTTTAATAAATGCTTCATGTTGACCAACTACATGTACTCGACCACACATCCTTACAGAAGAAGTCCTGGTTTCTGAGCTCCTGGACCCAACTAAGGAGAGGGAGTGCAGTGTCAATGGCCCTAGGAGAGCGGAACTGCATGGTCAAACAGTGGGAATTCACGAACCCTAGCCTTCTAGGAAAAGAAGAGAGTTCCTGGACAACCTCATCATCTTGGTGAGAAGAGAATATAGGACACTTATTTTCTGTAGGGGGAAGAGTAGCAGGGGACTAAAATGACAAAATGAAAAACCAACCAACCAACCAAAAAACACCTAGACTTGGCTCTGTGCTATTACTGTGAGTTATTTGGACAGTACACATTCAATGGGTTTGCCTCTCTAATAACCCCAAGTTCATTTCCCTTTTGAGGAAGCCCAGGTCCTCAAGGTGATGCCATAGGTCTGGGTGACTAGAAGGGTAGCTATGACAGTGGCGGTCTCTGGAATTTTGTAAGATTGCCCAGCTATCATCCCCAAATCTATTTCCCTTTACAAGGGTAGTTCAAACCACAAGGTGGTGCTATGAATCTAGTGGACCATACAAGTCATGGGTCAAGACAGGCCTTCTTGGAGAGGGAGGGGAATTGTATTAATTGTTTATGGGCTACTATGAGATTTTTATATGTTTTCTACATTTTCTGTAGGGAGAAATAAAGTTTGCTCTGGAACTGATATATACATTATTACCTTTAATGCTTGGGGAACTACGGATCCTTTTACCCATATCTGTGGAGACCTAGATATAATCTATATCCTGGGATTTCCCAGAGGCATCTCTGGGTGGTAGCAATATGAGCCAAAGAAATGATTTTCAGTGGCTATCCCTATGATTAAATGAAATCCATGAAATTACAAATTTGAGAGATCCAAAATTTGGTTATGGGTGACATGAGAATCTCACCCCAAGAACTGAACACAATACTCAAGATTCAGTTTGATCAGGGAATAGTACTGGAGGACCATCACCTCCCTAATCCTGGGTATCATAATTCTATTGATGGAGACTAGGATGACATTAATTTTCATGACTGATACAATATAATGTTGAGTTATATTGAACTTAGAGTACTCAGAAACCAGCAAATCATTTTTTCAGGAGAACTGCTGTCTTACCCATCTAAATTCCTGAAAAATCAATTTTTGGGTCCATGTACCCATATTTACTCCTTAAATTTCATCACCTCACTCTATAATCCAGCATGTTATCTGTCCCTTTCATTTTGTTTTATCTGTAAATTAGACAAGCATGCTAAGTTCTTTTATCCAAGTTATTGATACTTATGTTAAAAGTCAAAGACCCTGGCACAGATCCCTTGGGCACTACCCTGGAGACCTCCTTCCAAACTGACATTAGAATATTAATGAATCCTCCTTGGGTTTGGCTATTCAAACCCTTCTGAATCCACCTAATTGCATCAGCATCTATCTTGTGCCGTTCCATCTTTACCACAAGGTGAGCAACTTCTTGGAATCAATGGCAAAAATTAAAGTCAGCTGAATTTCTAACATTTCAATGATCTACCAGTCCAAGAACTCTATCAGAAAAGGAAATAAGGTTTAGCAAGTCCATGAGGACATTCAATGATCACTGTTTACTTTTCTAGATGGTTACCACCCATCCTTTTTGTAGGATTTTGCCAAGAATTTAACTCACTGGTCCATGCTCTATTGTCCTTACTTCTGTATTTCCTTCTTTTCCTCCCTCCATCTCTTCTTTCCTTCTCTCTCTCTCTCTCTCTCTCTCTCTCTCTCTCTCTTCTCTCTCTCTCTCTCTCTCTCTCTCTCTCTCCCCTTCCTCCCTCCCTTCCTTCCTCCCTCCCTCCCTCTTTCTTTCTTTCTTTCTTTCTTTCTTTCTTTCTTTCTTTCTTTCTTTCTTTCTTCCTTCCTTTCTTCCTTCCTTCCTTCTTTCTTTCTGTCTTTCCTTCCTTCCTTCCTTCCTTCCTTCCTTCCTTCCTTCCTTCCTTCCTTCCTTCCTTCCTTCCTTCCTTCCTTCCTTCCTTCCTTCCTTTTCCTTCTTTCTTTCTTTCTTCTTTCTTTCTTTCTTTCTTTCTTTCTTTCTTTCTTTCTTTCTTTCTTTCTTTCTTTCTTTCTTTCTTTCTTTCTTTCTCTTATTCACCAGGACCAAATTTGTCCCTCTCTTTCTGTGGTACCTCTCCAAGACTACCGTCAATAGCTTATGGGAATTAAAAGGATAAGAGAACAAGCATTTATTACCTACTGTGCCGGGCACTGTGCTAAGTGCTTTATAAATGTTAACTCTTTTGATCCTCACAACAGCCCTGGGAATTAGGTGCTCTTATTACCATTATACAGTTTAGAAAACTGAGGCAGACAGAATTTAAGTGATTTGCCCAGTATCATGTAGCTAGTAAGTGTCTGAGGCCAGATTTGAATTCAGGTCTTCCTGACTCCAGTACTCCATCTATTCCATTACCATTCAGGTCCTGAAATAAGTTTCTTTCAAGACTTTAGGGTACATTTAGGTCACCTGATCCTTCAATTCATTAAGGATAGCTAGATGATTTCTTATGATTTTAAATTCTGAATAGACCAAAATTTCATGTCATTCAAAGAGCATCCAAAGACACATGATAGTGTAGCATATTATCACCATGTAACTGACCACAAAAACTAGTGTAAGAAATCAGAGAGAGCCCATTAGAATTCATGCCATGTCAAGTGATCTAGAGGAGGGTTCCCAACACCTTGTGTGGACCAACTATGAAAAATTTATGGGAACACTTTTCTAAGAGACTTAGTAGAAGAAAATATATGGATAGGTTGCCAGCTACACTATTAGAGGGAGTGCCATCATGGAGATCACGGATCCACCTATGGTTCAAAGTATTTTCTATTTTCAGAAACCCAGTCAACTTTTGGGGACTGCCTTTCATTTACTATTGGCATTTCCATAATTTTCTCTTATGGAAGGAAGGAGGGAAGGAAGGAAAGAAGATAGTATACCTTTGCCAAGCTTTCCCACAAATGAAATGACTTATCATAGTTTACATTAACCTAGGAATTTACAGTTTACAAAGTAATTGCCTTAGTATTATCTTTAATCCTGGATAATCAGGGTAACCCTGGATTCCAGCTAGCATAACTATTACTAGTTCTCTTATAGACGAGGAAGCTGTGACTCAGGGAAATTTAATGACTTGCCTGAGATCACTCACCTAAGAAATAGGAGAACCAAGACTTGAACCCAGGTCTTCTGACCTTTTATGTTCATTGGTCTTTCCATGACAACAGGCAGAAGTGCAGGATTCAGGGAGTCAGAGGGCAGGGAGGAGACAAAGAATACCAAAGTATTATTAATTAGTTGAGTAGGAATAGGCAATATATCTTTCAATCTTCACACAATCCTGTAGGTACTATTATTATTTCCATCTTACTAATAATCGAAAGGGGTTGAGATAAGGGACTAGTCCAGAGACATATAGCTAATAGGTTTCTGAAGGAGAACTTGAATCCTGGTCTTCCTGTTTCCAAGTCCAGTCAACTTAGTTCCTAGTTCCTCACCCTCCTTAGTTGTGAAGACCAACATTTTCAATTCATTTTCACCAGTCATAGGACTGTCCACATCTTGAAGCTCACTTTTACTCAAGAAACATGCATTTATTATACACAATATATTACATATATATATACTTTAGTATATATTATATACATGCAATATATTATGTGCCAAATTTGTGCCCAAGGCACCCTAATAAAAGTGAAACATCCATGCCTTTGAATAACATATTCTAATAGGGGAGTGAAGATTGCTACTTCCAAAATTTGGAGTTCAAGAATTCTTCACTCTGATCATTACTTCCAGTAATCCCATCTCTCCTACCTTACTCCTCATAAGCCTATGTGTCATTCTCAAACTACCAGTAATCCCTTTACCGTATTCTATAAAACACTCCTGTTCTGATGTCACTCTCCTCACTCTCCCCCCTTTACAGTCTTGACCTTATGATCATCTTGTTCAATTGTACACTTGATAATACTCTTGAACCCAAAGATTCCTTATCCTGTTGCTTGTCATATCTTGCCAAATCTCTGCTGTGGGTTTCCCCTACCATTTATATCTTCTACTTCAACACAACTGCTTCTGAACACTGTTGGAAAGCCATATATGCGTGCCAACTGCAACCACTATGAATTTATATTATGTAATCTCAGTAAGACATAATAATTAATTCATTGGTTTTAGAGCCAATAAACCAGTTCTCATATTTAGTAGGTACCTAGTGTTTAACCAATCATAGATTCTAACCTGGTAAAAACTAGACTAATGATATGTGTATTTTCTCTCCTATGTTCATGTGAAAAAATGCACTATAGAAATGGATTTTTTTTTCCTTTGCATGGTCTTGCCCGTCAGACAACAAGAAGAGGTCCACTGATGTGTTTGCCAACATTGTAAAAAAATGTTGACAATCCTTTTACTCAAGGCATAAGCCTATGACCAATGGGTGCAACTGAGGAAGTTACAGTCTCCATGTTTTCCAAATCCTAGCCCTATTAACACTCCATCACCCAGAGTTCATTTGATTGACAGGGCTGCTGGCCTGTGTTTGTCACAGCTCAGTACATGGCTGGTGTGAGGTCTGCTGTTCCAGGTGCTGCCAGCAGTTTGATGTGTCTGTGGTGACCCCCAGCAAATCCTGGCTGAAGAAAAAAAATTTTGAACTCATGGGCTCCATTGTACTCACTCTCTGAGTGTGCAAAGAAAATGAAGCAAGTGTGATGGTATGGTAATGTCCAAGTTAAGGGGCCCATTTCCCCCAATATTGCCATTTTCAGGGATAGGAGGAGGTCCATCAGTGATGGTTCTAAGTTCTTTCCGTTTGAGGCCTCAGTTGTTTTCATCCAACACCTCGTTTCATTTCCCAATAAATGTGTTATCTTTTCACATCTGCTTTCTTTCCTTCACACAGTGTCTGACTCTATTCTCAGCCTGTGCAAGAGTCATTGAAGAGGAAAATTCTATAAGGGAATGAGGACCAGTGGGATTGGAAAACTGAAAACTGAGAAATCTTTGAAAGGGGATAAGGAGTGAGTGAGTTTTCAGCCTTATTTTTTAAACTGACTTTCCTATAGCACTTCAGGTTTGCAAAATGCTTTACATACCTTACCTCATTTGTTTCTCACAACAACCCTCAGAGACAGTGACAACAAATATTATTTTTACCTCTGTTTTACATATGAGGAAATTGAGAGGTTAAATGAAAATCATGCAGCTGGGAACTGTCAAAGGTGAGATTTGAACCCAGGTGTTTGCTGACGCCAAGCTCTTAACCTGTTTGACATTGTGGTTACAACCAATATAAAATTGTAAGTCACATGTGAAACGATTGTTTCATCTGTAAGTATAATAAGCTACTTAGTGAGTCAGACTTTCACCTGTTCATAGAAAGCAGGACTCTGGGACCTCTGCCCTGAGCTAAAAAGCATTGAGTTCTTAGACATATGCAAAGAAGGCTAGTCTCTTTCTAATTTCTATTTCTTTTTTAATTGGTGTACCACCAAAAGGTTCAGTGACTTGCCCAGGGTCACATAGACAGTATGTGTCAAAAGGAGGACTTGAACCCAGGTCTTCCTAACTCTTTTTTCTTTTCTTTTTAGAGAGAGTCCAGATCTCTATCTGCTATATCCCATTGCTTGTATTTTAAGCTAAGTCTTGGGCAAGGCATGTTGAGGAGGGAGAATGACCAGGGTGATCAAGGAAAAAATCTTCACCTAAGAGGTGGCTCCTGGGTAACCTAGAAGGAAGACAAAGTTTCTGAGAGGAAGAAAAGAGGAGAGAGTGCATTGCAAGTATGGAAAGTAGCTCGTGTGAATTCATGAAATTGGTAAAAGATGGCATATTGCACTAGTGGAATGGTTATTAGCTTTGTCTGGGAAACATAGGGTCATAGCAAGAAATAATGTTGGAAAGATATGTAGAGGTAAATTGTGGAAAGTCTTAGTAAGGTCTTTTTTAATCTTATCCTAAACAGAATAGGGACCTGCTGAAAGCTTTTAAGCAGAGGAGTGACATGGCCAAACCTTGATGGTTATTGCAGGATCTGTGGAAGAAATTAGAAACACAAGGACTAATTCAAAGGCTATTGTAACAGGTCAGTGGTGGCAAAGGACTGAATCACGGGTGTGAGTAAGTGGAGAGAAAGGACAAGAGATCCTGACAAAGAAGAATCAACTAGACTTGGAAGTGATTGATTATGGGTAGGTGGTGATGGGAGACGAGGGAGAGGTAAGAGAAGAGGTGTGCTGGTAAATGTTCAACAACAATTTATGTAGAACAACCCCACCCACCTTTTAAAGTTTAATCTGTATTTTCTCCATTTTCTCTTATGTTTAGGCAATCTACAAAATAATAGCTCTTTTTGTTGATGGGTAAGTGCTCAAATGGAAAATTTAATAATTGGCCATATGGAGCCAATCAAAAGGCATTAATTTATTAAGCACTTACTATGTGTCACATGCTGTGCTGTCTTGGGACTATAAATACAAGTATACAAGTATAATAAAATACAAGTATAATAAATGACAATCCTGCCCTCAAGAAGTTTACATTCTAATGGGGAAAGAAAACATACAAAAGGAAGTTGAAAAGAATAGTTCAGGGGGCATGATAAAGGAAAGCCAGAATGCAGTCCAGAGAGGAATGAGTTATGACTAGGTTGGGTGCCACCCTGAAATGGGGATTCTGGGAGAAACCATTTGATCAGAAAGAAAGGCCCTGGGGTGAACAATACTTCCAATGTGTAAATTACAGGGTTGGAGTCAGGCTTTAGGATGAAGATCTGGATCATAGTAGAGGAAGAAGATAGTTCAACTTGGAGAAGAAAGAGAGGGTGGAAAGAAGGTGGTGTATCCAAGAGATGCTCTGAAGGTATCACATGACTGAACAGTGGACTGCATATGAGAGATAAGTGCAAGTGAAGGGTTGAATATGACATCAAAATTGTGATCCTGGATGACTAGGAAGATGGTGGTACCATCAGGAGTAGTAGTTCAAAAGTGGGGGGAGGGAGGGTTTAGTGGGAGAATGAGTTCTGATTTGGACATGTTGAGTTTGAAATGCCTATGGGTCCTTTAGTTTAAGATCTCCAAATGGCAGTTGGTGATGTGGGGCTGTAGCTCTGGAGAGAGATGGATGGATATATAAACCTGCAAATTGTGTGTAGAGATCATGGGAACTGATGAGATCACTGAGAGAAGGAAAGAGAAGAACTCAGGAAGGAACCTTAGATGACAACTAAGTTTAGTAGGTATGACCTAGATGAAGGGCCAAGAATGATGGAGAACAAAGAGTTAAACACAGAGGAGGAGAAACAAGACAGAGCAGTGTCACAAAAACCTTGAGAGGAGAAAGAATTTAGGAGAACATAATCAATGATGTTGGATGCTGAAGAGAGGTCAAGGAGGAGGAGAAATGAAAAAAAAAGGTCATTAGACATGTTAATGAGAAGATCATTAGTAACTTTGGAAAGACAAATGTCTGTTTAATGATAAGATTAGAAGCCAAAATGGCAGAGAGTCTAGAACAGTGAGAGGAAAGGAAGTAAAGGTACATTTAGAATAGATGGTCACAGTAATGAGTTTGGCCATAAAGGAGAAGAGAGTAAATATAGGATGACAGCTGCCTAGAATGGTGGAAACAAATGATGGGTTTTTAAGGATGGAGGAGACAAGGATGTGTTTGTAGGTGGCAGGGAAGGAGCCAGTAGATAGGGAGAGATTGAAGACAGAGAGATCAGGGATGTCAGAAGAATAAAACTTAGGGAGAAGAAGAGATGAGATGGGGTCAAGCACTCACATAGGTTTGCCCTGGTAAGGAGAACGGCCACCTCTTCATTAAAGACAAGATGAAGGAGGAGATAATAGGGGAAAATGTCCAAATGGGATGAAATGAGGAAGAAGGAAAAGGAAGTGGCTTCATTTTTTTTGGTCCAGTATGAGTTGAGGTCCTGATCTGAGAGGATGGAGCAAAGTGGTACCATGGAAATCTTGAGGAAAGCATTAAAATAATCGCTAATTCTATTCCACAACGGACTTCACCTTTACTATCAAACAACTGGTTGAAAAATATAGATATAGATATCAAAAGATCCCATTGTGTTTACTGTTTGTGAACTATGAAAAGCATTTAGTTGATTATTGCAAAGTACCCCACTGAAGACTTTCCTCTAACAAATTGTCTCTCACACATACTTCAAAATCACACATGATCCTCAAAAGATATAATAACAGAGTTAACTTTGTTCAGTGACCCTCGATTATTCATCTTAGGCGAGTCCTATAACAAGGAGACATGTTCACCAAAGTTATTGGCCCCTGTCCTGGAGCAGGTCTAGCACAGGGTCTAACCTGAAGAAATCTGTTCAGATCTTCCATTACTGCAGTTTACTGACAGCATTGCATGGCTCGCATCAAACCCCAGAACACTGCATCCTCTCCTAGTATAATCATAATTATTCTATAATTATTCAGAGTTCAGCCTGACTATGCTTATAGGAAAGCACAAATGTATGTAGAATCCCTACTCTGCATTTCATCACATGCAGTTAAACGGACAGCCGATACAATTAGTCCATGAGGATATCCACCTAGGACAGATATCACCAATGGGTGATGAGGTGGGTCTAGAGTTGAACAGAAGTGGGGAGTGGACTGGATTCTCTTTGGAAAATTGTGATCCTTTTAAGGACCTCAAGCTTCTCCCTAAGCCAATGACCTATCTCTAAGCCCAGCATCTTTCCACTGATGTTATAGGGTGACAATTCATGAAACACTAAAGAATGAAAGCTAGAGATAACTCAGAGGGCAATGAACCAACACATGGTAGGTGGAAGAAGGTCTCAACACTTTAATAATGAAGAATTATGGAGGAGAAATCATGAGAGGGAGGTACAGAAAGGGAATGGTCAGATCAGTGATGGTCAGGTAAAATGAAGGACTGGTCATGGATCAGCCAGTGCCTAGCCCACTGACTCCACTGGTGTTCATACTGTGGGAAAAGAATATGAGGGAGAGTCTGAGCACATTGGATGGGAACTTTGGGGGAATCTATGGAAAGAGAAGACTCTAGGGGACAGTTTTTAGACTTCTTCAATAATCTGAATACGAAGTGTTATAAATCTATGGTAGGTAGCCTGATGATGAAAAAATGGATATAGATAGATTTCAAAGGGAGAAATGACATGATGTGGGGATTGAATGGAGATGAAGTTGAGAGAAAAAGAGGGCCGAAAGAGCCCTTTGAGTCTGGGTGTCTGAAAGAACACTGATAGAAGAAGGGAGGTCAGTTTGGCTGAGATAAATGAGGAGTTAGGTTTTGGACTCGTTGAGTTTGAGAAGCTGGTGAGATGATGGGTAAATCACATGTTTAGTTGACATTGATGAAATTCTGTCTGTTTCTGATGTTGAGAAATTTGACAAGACTGAGGCCTTTAGAGCTAAATTCTTTCTTTTCTGGGTCTTCAGTAACTGTGTTTGTAGGTCAGTAGGAGCAGACACCAGGATGCATTTTGACTAAGGGGGCTTTCAGAATAGCCTGAAGGCATTAGGCTGGGAGCATTGCTATTCCCAAGGCTCTTGGGTTCATGGTCCTGGGTTAGCTGCATCAGGATCTGAGTGGAGACAATGGTCAAGGTGGTGGTCTGATTTACTCCTGTCTCTTCATCAAGTGTTATTTATTGCCTCAGCTAGACTGGCTTGGCCACCCAATGTGCGGTAATTGGTGGAGATGGCTGGTACTCTTTCAACAGAAGCTGTTTCCCTGGATGATGGCTTTGAGGGTTAGGCTGAAAGCAGGACCAATGGTCTAGGAGATGCTGCCACTCCTAAGGCTCCCAGGCTTACACTATGACACAGCATAATTATAAAACCTTCAGCCTCACTTTTAAACCCATCACAACCTGGAGCCTTCCTCTCTTTTCAGTCTTCCTGTTCTTTGCTCTCTTGTACATATGCTATCATCTTGTGATATTGGCTTCCTTGCTGATCCCCCCCACCTAGACTCCATCTCCCACCTGTGTGCCTTTTCCATTGGTTGTCCTCCATGCCTGGAATACTTTCTTCTTGTCTATCCCTAGGTTTTCTTCAAGACTCTACTCAAGACCCACTTTTTCCAGATCTTTCCCATTCAGCACCTAAATGACTGTTTTAAGAACAAGGATAAAATAGTAAAGCAAGGCAATATTTGACATATGCTCAGACCTCTAGGAGGTCTTTAGATGATAAGGACTCATTTTTTCACATGTTTTGGGCCAAGCTTTTTGATTCAGGAGAGATAACTTGAATCATTACATAGTTCAACTAACCACAAGGGGGGAAATTAAGTCTTATGAGAAGACAGGGGGAGTGGGAAGAGGCTAGGATCCAAATCCAGAGGACCTGGCTCACAATTTTGGCTCTCCTTCCTAACACCTTGGGCAAGTCACCTCACTTCTAGGAGCCCTGGTTTCCTAATGTCTGAAAGGAGGTGTAGATCAGATGCCCTCCCCTTCTCCACCCCTAGTGGGCATTCAGCCTCCAGTTCTTTTGGGAATCCTTCCAGATCTAAAATTCTGACTTTGAGAGTTTTGAAATGGAACTCAGGGTTGGCCTTGGTCCAAGTTCAAATAGCTTAGGCTGGAAATCTCATCCTAGATGCCTCACTTGAATGTTGTGTTGTTTGCCAAACAGTTACCTGGTGTTGCTGCTTTGCCCTGACACGGTGCTAACATGATGGGCTGAGGGTGGAGAGAATATCAAAGTGGGCAAAAAACTCCTTTGCTGTTTAAAATATGTTTAGCTCAGTCTAAACTCTGCTGATAGCTGCATGCCTTCTTCTCATGATTGTTGGAGGCGATAGAAGTCTTATCCAAACTATTTATCCTAATCAGCAGTTGGAGGAGAGGAATGTTAAATAAATGGCCTTCTTTTGAGTCTCTCTCTGGATGTTTACCAGGCTGTTGACAAAACCCAGAGGATGTTTAATGACTTGGAGGGGGATATGGGAATCAGAATGGGCTCAATGCTCAACAAGACTCCCTGCCTCTTTCTTTCTCAGGGAAATAAAAGGGGAATAATGACAAGCCATCTCTTGGTCTCTAGCTTCTTTTGGAGAGTTTGACTTGCTCCTGTTGAATCAATTGAACATGCTGTGGTGGGGGGAGGGGGGAGAAAGAGAGAGAGAGAGAGAGAGAGAGAGAGAGAGAGAGAGAGAGAGAGAGAGAGAGAGAGAGAGAGAGAGAGAGAGAGAGAGAGAGAGAACTTTGATATCTTTACATAGAAGCTAATTCAGGTAGTGCAAAAAGTGAAACAGACCTGTGATGATACCTATGCTGGCTTGGTCAATTACCATGGACCAAGAAAGAAAGTCCATCACTTCAGGAGAGGGTTCCAAAAACCTTTGGTGGGGGGTGAAGGGTAAGATAAATTCAAAGATATTTTCTTTTATAAACCAGCTGATAATCATAAATTAGAGCATGTTTCTACTGTTGAGTCCATCAAGGATCTGATTCAAACTATCTCTTGAAAATTATTGCTAGTGCTTCTGTGACTAGGGTAATAATGATTGTTGTTGTTCAGTTGTATTTTAGTCGTGTCCAACTCTTTTTGATCCTATTTGGGTTTTTTTTTTTTGGTAGAGATCCTAAAGTGGTTTGCCATTTCCTTCTCCAGCTCATTTTACAGATGAGAAAAATTGAGGCAAATGGGATGAAGTGACTGGCCTAGGCTCCCATAGCTAGGAAGTGTCTGAGAAGAGATTTGAATTCACGAAAATGAATCTTCCTGACCTCAGGCCTGACCTCTACCCACTGTACCACCTAGCTGCCTGGAAATAACAATGTTTTAACTTAAACATTTTAATTATAGAAAATACAGCCCTAAGGACCTATTGCTAGCAAAGAAGCTTCTTGCAACACTTGGGAATACAGAATTGACACCAAATATGGATCATCAGGTTAACCTGCTCTGGGAAACAGTGACATTTGCAAACATGACTTAACATGCACATGAACTGGCTGACTTCAGGGCCAACTCATTTTGAGTCTATTCCTGGACCTACGCTGATGGAAAAAACCCAGTTGTGATGAGTGTGTCATTGTTGACCTGCCAGCTGCAGCAGGTCTGCAAAGAGATTAGGAACAAAGAGTTTGCATCATTCCCCAGAGAGGAGAAGTGACTTGGCAGGTCATCAGCCAGTGACCCCAACCCTAGATCCCTCAACATGCTATATTTCCTCGGGCAGGTTATTCCCTCTGTTACTGTAGAAAGAGTATTGGCTCTGGAGTCAGAGGATCTGGGTTCCAATCTTGCTTCCAGAATGCCCAAGGAAACTAGAAAGATAGGAAGGAAAGGGCATTTTCTGTCTCCAACCTTATTTTTCAGCTCCCTGTTATTTGTTGAGAATGAAAAATCATTGAAAGCAGAGATTATTTTTTTTTTGCTCGCATTTGTAATCATAGTGCCTGACATATAGTAAGTATTTAATAAATCCTTTATTTAGGAAACATTGGGAATTCATTGAATAGGGAAGGGAGTCAAATTTTACAGAGGCCCAGAGAACCAAATTATTCACTCAAAGTTACAGCATCATTACTGTTGTCCTCATCATCACCACCATCATCATCATCATTAATAGCATTTATTAAGTAAATGTTTGCAAATGTTATTTCATTCTATTCTCACAATAACCCCTGGAAGTAGATGTTATTATCATCCCCTTCTACAAATGAAAACAACTACGACAGATAAAGGTTGAATGACTTGCCCAGGGTGTGTATATGCATGTGTTCATGTATATGAGTGTGTGTGTGTGTGTGTGTGTGTGTGTGTGTGTGTGTGTATGAGAGTCAGACAAATGCGAATGACACAGAGGAACATACAAAAAGAATAATTTTCCATTTCACACCCTAATTCTGAATGTTCCCAAAGTAAAAGATGGAAGAAGGTATGTGGAGGGCTTGGACTCAGCATGAAGAGCCACTCTTTCTCAGAGCCCAGGGGAAAGGACAAGAGGGTAGAAGATGAGTTCATAGGATTTTCAAATGAAGGGAAAGAGAGAAGAAAGTTGATGTTAAATGGTCTCTTTTTTTAGTAAGATAAGCAGCAAGGTTCTCAGCTTGGGATGTGTGTAGGGGAGATATGGAAGACTTGAGGAGGGTAGAGATGGTTTGTAATCAGTTATGTTTGGAGTGAAACAGGGAACCAGTTGGGGAGAAACAAAAAGGTCTTGCTGCAGTGAGGGCCCAGCTGCATTTGTGTAACAAGAATTTCTAATGTGTCTAGTCAGCTTGGTGGAAAGACCTCCTCTTGCTTCATTATCTGGCTAGTGAGCAAGATATGAGGAGGCAGATTGTAAGATTAATCCAAGGCTGAGATTTGGCAAGTAATGGACAGCACTGTGACAAGGGTTGAGGGAGTCAAGAGACATAGGTTGTTTTTTTTTATCTTATTTAATATTTTATTTTTCCTAATTACATGTGAAAACAATTTTAACATTTTGTTTTTTCAGATTTTGAGTTCCAAAATCTCTCCCTCCCTCCTCTCCCCTGCCTCACCAAGAAGGCAAACAATTTAACAGGTTATACATGTGTAGTCATGCAAAACACATTTCTATGTAATCATTCTATAAAGGAAAACACAAACAAAGAAAAAAGAAAAATAAAGAAAGTAAAGAAAAATATCTTTGATCTGTATTCAGGCTCTACCAGTTCTTCCTTTGGAGATGGACAGCACCTTTCATCAGAAGTTCTATAGAACTGTCTTGGATCACTGTGTTACTGAGAATAGCTAAGTTGTTCTTAGTAGATCATCGTACAATATTGCTGTTACTGTGTACAATGTTCTGGTTCTGGTAATTTCACTTTGTATCACTTTATGTAAGTCTTTTCTTGTTTTTCGGAGAGCATCCTGCACATCATTTCTTAAAGCACAATAATATTGCATCACAATCACATACAACAATTTGTTCAGCCATTCCCCAATTGATAGACATCCCCTCAATTTCCAATTCTTTGCCACCACTGAAAGAGCTGCTATAAATATTCTGTACACATAAGCCCTTTTCCTTTTTTTTATTTCTTTGGGATACATAGCTAGTAGCAGTGTTGCTTTGTCAAAGGGTATGCACGGTTTTATAGTCTTTGGGGCATAGTTCCAAATTGCTTTCCAGAACCGTTGAATCAGTATATACCTTCACCAATAGTACATTAGTATTTTAATTTTCCCACATCCCCTCCAACATTTGTCATTTTCCTTTTTCATCATATTAGCCAATCTGACAGGTGTGAGGTAGTAGTTCAGGATTGTTTTAGTTTGCATTTCTCTCATCAATAATGATTTAGAACATTTTTTAAATAGTTATTACTTTGAAAACTGCCTGTTCAAATCATTTGACCATTTATCAATTGAGAAATGGCTCTCATTTCTCTAAATTTGATTCAGTTTTCTATGTTTGAGAAATGAAGTCTTTATCAGAGAAACTCACTGTAAATTTTTTTCACAGTAATGATTGCTATGTATTTCTCTCCAGCCTGTTTCTCTCTGTTTATCCTTCTCTGTCTCTCCCCTCCTTTTACTATCTCCATTCTCAAAAGTGTTTTGCTTCTGACTTTTATTTCCCACAAACTGCCTTCCATTCTATTATCTCTCCCCTCTCTTATCCCCTACTCTTCCTACTTTCTTGTATGGTAAGATAGAGTTCTACACCCAATTGAATGTGTATATTATTCCTTCTTTGAGCCAATTCTGATGAGAGTAAGGTTCATGTACTCCCCTTCCCACTTCCTTTATTTCCTCCTCCCCTGTAAGATCTCTCTCAGACCTCTTTTATGTCAAATAATTTATCCCATTATACCTTCCCATTTACCCTCCTCCTAATGCATTTTTCTTTCTCACTCCTTAGTTTTATTTTATTTTTTTATAATTATACCATCGCATTTACTTCACACCTCTGCTTTCTGTCCATATATGCTCCTTCTAACTGCCTTAATAGTGAGGAAGTTTTTAGGAGTTACGAGTATCATTTTCTCATGTAGTAATGTAAACAGTTTAACCTTATTGAATGCCTTACAATTTCTTTCCTGTTTACTTTTTTATGCTTCTCTGAATCTTGTATCTGAAAGTCAAGTTTTTTATTCAGCTCTGGTCTTTTCATCTAGAATGCTTGAAAGTCCTGTATTTCATTAATTTTAATTTTTTCTCCTGAGAGATTGTACTCAGTTTTGCTGGGTAGGTGACACTTGGCTATAATCCTAACTCTTTTGCTCTCTGTCATATTCCAATCTCTCCAATCTTTTAATGTAGAAACTGCTAAATTTTGCGTTATCTTTACTGTGGCTCCACAATATTTGGATTGTTTCTTTTTGGCTACTTGTACTATTTTCTCCTTGATCTGGAAGCTCTGGAATTTGACTATACTATTCCTGGGAGTTTTAGTTTTGAGATCTCTGTCAGGGGGAAAAAGGTGGATTCTTTCCATTTATATTTTACCCTCTGGTCCTAGAATATCAGAGCAATTTTCCTTGATAATTTCTTGAAAGATGATGTCTAGCATCCTTTTTTTATCATGACTTTCAAGTAGTCCAATAATTCATAAATGATCTCTCCTGGATCTATTTTCCAGGTCAGTTGTATTTCCAACAAGATATTTCACATTGCCTTCTTTTTTCATTCTTTTGATTTTGTTTGATTGTTTCTTGATGTCTCATATAGTCATTAGCTTCTACTTGCCCAATTCTAACTGTTAAGGAGTTATTTTTTTAAATGAGATTTTGTACCTCCTTTTCCATTTAGCCAATTCCACTTTTTAAGGCATTCTTCTCTTCATTAAATTTTTGTACCTCTTTAACCACTTGGCCTAGTCTGTTTTTCAAGGTGTTATTTTCATCACTATTTTTTGTGCCTCCTTAACCAAGGTGCTGACTCTTTTTTTCATGATTTTCTTGCATCACTTCCCAATTTTTTCTTCTACCTTTCTTACTTGATTTCAAAAATCCTATTTGAGCTCTTGGCCTGAAACCAATTCATATCTTTTTTTTTTCAGCCAAAGACAAGGGTTATTAGAACATCTGTCATATTGGGCAGACTCTTAAGGAGTCTGAATATAATAAGCTATTGGCTAGATTTTAAGAATCTGAGCAGTGGCTGGATTATAAGAATCTGAGCCCATATCTTTTTTTTTTAATGACTTTGGATGCAGGAATTTTGACTTTGTTGTCTTCTTCTGAGTGTGTTATGATCATCCTTGTCACCATAGTAACTTTCTATGGTCAGGATTTTTTTGCATTATTTGCTTATTTTCTTTCTTTTTCCTAATAGTATTTTCTCTCTCCTCCCCATTACATGTAAAGACAGCTTTCAACATTCATTTCTGTAAAATTTTGAGTTCCAAATTCTTCTCCCTCCCTCACTTCCCTTCCCCCTCCCCAAGACAGCAAACAATCTGATATATGTTATACTGTTTGCTCCTTTTCCAGCCTATTTCCTGACTTTTAACTAAAGTGGAGTTCTGCTGCCCAAGTGAAAGGGGCACTGTCCCAATATTCAGATTTTTTATGCAGCTGTTTTCAGAGGTAATTCTGGGGACCTATAGGTTTTTGGCTCTTTCAAGGTGGTATGATGTAAGGAGAGGGTAGTTTTACTACTATTCTGTAATGTGCACTGGATTGTGAGTCATCACAAGCACTGTTTGCAACCTTGACCAGGGTCCCTACTTCCCTTTGGCCACAAGCTCTGCTGTGTTAGTGCTCCTCCTTCCACTAGGAATAAGACCCAGGAATGTAACCCAGATCCAAGCATAGGCAATGAAACAGAGTCCTGCCCCTGGTACCAGTAAAGGGAGCCCTGTAAATCGCCTTCTGACCCATTGTCTGATCCCCTTACTGTCTGTGGGCTGAGAGGTCTGGAAACCAGCACTGTTGCTACTGATTCAGTCACCTCAATGTCTGTTCCTGGTTTGGTGGGGCAAGGGCTGGGTCTGTGCTGACACAGCCTGCAAGGTACTGCACTCCTTTCTCACCCTGGTGCATCAGACCTTTCCTGCCAAACTTCTAAGTTCTCTTGGGCTGGAAAATTGTTACAATCCATCTTTTTATGGGTTTTACTGCTCTAGAATTTGTTTAGAATCCTTATTTAAAGGTATTTGGAGGGGTTTGGGGGAGAGCTCAAGCAAGCCCCTGCCTTCCCTCTGCCATCTTGACTCCATCCCCCCAAGAGATAGAGTTTTAATGGCTAACTCTTGGGTTAGATAGGAAAGAGAGGAAAGTGAATTCCAAGCAGGGGTAAAACTGAGAAGAAATTGAAGGCTGGAGTTGGAATCCTAAATGAAGACAAAGAAGAGTCAAGTGGAAGAAAATTTTGTTGGAAGGAAGCAAAAGCAACTTTGAAAATAAATACAGGCATTCTAGGCAAGCTAAAGGGAGATGTATCACATAGTAGTCCCTTTCATGTGATCTAGTGCTGTTCTTCATAAGCAATATTCATTACTCTGCTTCCTTGCATGCCCACATAATGAAAGAAATTCTCTCTCCTTATCTTTGTCTCCTAGAGTCTCTAGCTGCCACAACAGTTCAGCTCAAGCATCTGCTTTTACATGAAGTGTTTCCTGATTCTCCATCTGCTAGTACTCTTACATTACCTTGAATTTATTTGTTTATGCTCATATGAATACGTGTTATCTCCACCTGTAGAATGTATGCTTCCTGAGGGCAAGAAGTCATTGTATCCTCACTACCTAGCACAGTGCTTGGCACATAGTAGGTGCTTACTAAATACTTATTGAATGTTAAGTTGACTGAGAAACTAGAGAAGAGATTAAATTATAATATTTCAAAAGACAAAGGAAATTATAATGCAATCTCTGAAAAAAAAAATAGCATAAAATATCAGTCTGAGCCAAATCATCAATGGAAAAAATTGTACTTTATGATGGGTTTTGTCTCAGGGAAATAGACAGCTTAGGAGATACATTTCTTTTTCTACATGCACTTTTAAGAGTCATGGTTGCCAGCAATGTGAATGTGTCTTACCCCAAGAGAGGGGGATACCCCCTCCAGGACGTCCAGCATTTAAGACAATTAGAAGACTGTATATAGGGAAGAATCAAAATGGCGGTGTTGAGCGCTTGCAAATTGCCCTCCAAACAACTTTAAAATAATGCCTCAAAACAAATTCTGGAGCATCAGAACCAACAAAAAGGACAGGGTAAAACAATTTTAAAGCCCAAGACAACTTAGAAGGTCTCACTGGGGTGAAAGTGCAGTGCAGTTCAGCACAGGCTATGCCCTGGCAAGCCAGTGGCAGGCCTTGGGGGAGTTCTCATCTCACCATTCCATTGGGGGAAGTCTTCATTTGCTTGGGGTAGATATCCAAACTGACCAACATTTTGATACCTGTTATTTACCCTCAATATGGATTAGCCTGTCTGTCAAGTTGGTTTACTGGAATGTGGCTGCTGAACATGCTACAGCTTCTTGGAGCGACAGGGGAGAGTTGGGTGGATCAGGTAGACACCAAAGCTGTATGAGCAGGCCTGGAGGGGGTTCAGCAGCCTTCACACCAGAGGTGCTAGTCTTCCTGAATAACTGAGGCACAAAAATACTACTGAAGAAAGTGACACCTTAAAAAACAGAATAGGCCAAATGGTAAACAAGACTCCTTATGGTGAAGAGAACTCCTTAAAAAGTAGAAAAGTAGAACTGGCCAAATCAGAAATATATATATACATACATATGCTTAAAATTTCACTGAAGATAAGAAAGGAAGAATTTGCCAAATGCTAACTGAAGAAAATAATTCCTTAAAAATTAGAATTGGGAACAGCTAGGTGGTGCAGTATGTAGGTTACTGGCCTTAGAGTCAGTAGGACCTGAGTTCAAATCGGGCCCCTGAAATTTACTAGCTGTGTGACCCTGGGCAAGTCATTTAACCCTGATTTCCCTAAAAAAAAGAAAAGGGCAGCTAGGTGGTGCAGTGAATAGAGCACTGGCCCTGAAGTCAGGAGAACCCGAGTTCAAGTCTGGCCTCAGACTAAACACTTGACACTTACTAGCTGTGTGACCTGGATAAGTCACTTAACCCCAATTGCCAAAAAAAAAAAGAAAGAAAGAAAGAAAGAAAGAAAGAAAGAAAGAAAGAAAGAAAGAAAGAAAGAAAGAAAGAAAGAAAGAAAAAAGAAAAGAAAGAAAAAGAAAAGAAAAGAAAAAGAAAATTAGAATTGGGCAAGTAAAAACTAATGACTCCGTGAGACATGAAGAAACAATAAAACAAAATGAAAAGCATAAAAAAAGAAGAAAATGTGAAATTTCATAGGAAAAACAAGTGACCTGGCAAATAGATGGAGGAGAGATAATTTAAGAATTATTGGACTAGTTGAAGGCCGTGATAAAAAAAAAAAGAGCCTAGATACCATCTTTCAAGAAATTATAAAAAAAATAAATAAATAAAAATTAAAAAAAAAAAATTTCCCTGATACCTTAGAACCAGAAGGTAAAAGAGAAATTGAAAGAATTCACCTATCACATCCTGAAAGAGATTTCAAAATGAAAACTCCCAGGAATATTATATCCAAATTCCAGAGTTTCCAGATCAAGAAGAAAATATTTCAAGCAGCCAGAAAGAAATATTCAAATATCATGGAGCCGCAGTCAGGATCACAAAAGATTTAGCAGCTTCCATGCTAAAGGAGTAGAGGGCTTGGAATATGATATTCCAGAGGGCAAAGGAGCTAGGATTAAAACCAAGAATCACCTACACAGTAAAACTGAGTATAATCCTCAGGAGGGAAAATAGACATTCAATGAAAAAGAGAACTTTCAAGCATTCCTGGTGAAAAGACCAGAGCTAAATAGAAAATGTGACTTTCAAATATGAAACTTAAAAGAAGCATAAAGAGGTAAACAGGAAAGAGAAATTGTAAGGGGATTTGATAAGATTAAGCAGTTTACACTCCTCCATGGAAAGATGATACATGTAACTTCTAAAAACTTTATTATGATTAAGGCAGTTAGAAGCAGCATATGTAGACAGAGGGCATGAGTGTGAGTTGATTATGATGGGATGATATCTTAAAAATAAGTTAAGTGTGAGAAAGAGGAATGCACTGGGAGAAGGGAAAGGAAGAGGTATGTGGGAAATTTGTTTTCTCAAATAAAAGAAGAACAAAAGAGCCTTTACAATGGGAGTGAAAATGAGGAGGGGGAGTGAAGGGCAATGCTTGAACCTTTCTCTCATTGGAATTGGCTCAAAAGGAAATAATATACACACTCAATTGGGTATGAAAAAATCTATGTCACCATAAAGGCAAGCTTATTAAAATGAAGGGTGGATTGGGGGAGGTAGTGGTCAGAAGAAAAAAAAACCTTTGAGGAAGGATGGGGTTAAAGTAGAGAGAAAGAGAGAGAGAGAGAGAGAGAGAGAGAGAGAGAGAGAGAGAGAGAGAGAGAGAGAGAGAGAGAGAGAGAGAGAGAGATAAATAGGGAGAAATAGGATGGAGGGAAATACACAGTAATCATATCTGTGGGGGGGAAAATTGCAGCAAGTTTCTCTGATAAAATCCTAATTTCTCAAATATATAGAGAACTGAGTCAAATTTATAATAATGCAAGTCATCCCCCAGTTCATAGTCAAAGAATATGAACAGGCAGTTTTCAGACAAAGAAATCAAAGTTGTCTGTAATTATATGAAACAATATTCTAAATTACTATTGATTAGAGAAATGGAAATTAAAACAACACTGACATACCATCTCATACCTTTGAGATAGGCTAATATAACATAAAAGGAAAATGATAAATGTTGGTGGGTATGTGGGAACATTGGGACACTAAAACACTGTAAGTGGAGTTATAAACTATCTGGCCATTCTAGAGAACAATTTGGAACTATACCCAAAGGGCAAACAGTGCATATCTTTTGACCCAGCAATACCACTAGTCGGTCTGTATCCCAAAGAGATTAAAAAAAAAAAAGACACATCTATGAGTATAACAATATTTATAGCAGCTCTTTTTGTGGTGGCAAAGAAATGGAAATTGAGGGGGTGCCCATCAATTAGGGAATGGCTGACCAAGTTGTGGCATATGATTATGGTGGAATATTATTGTTCTATAAGAAATAATAAGCAGGGTGCTATTAGGAAAACCTAGAGAGATTTACATGAACTAGTGCAAAGTACAGTGAGCAAAACCAGGATAACATTGTTGCACAGTAACAACAATATTGTATCATTATCAACTTTGAATGTCTTAGCTATTCTCAGCAATATGCAATGGTCCAAGACAATTTCAAAGGCCTTAGGATGAAAAATGCTATCCACCTCCAGAGAAAGAACTGATGGGCTCTGCATGAATGAAGGCATAATATTTTTCATTTTCTTTTCTTTTTTTTTTTTTACAGCATGACTAATATGGAAATGTTTTGCATGATTGCACACACATAGTCCACATCGAATTCCTTGACTTTTCAAATCGGGGAGACAGGAGGGGGAGCAGAGAATTTGGAACTCAAAAAGAAATTTAAATGAATGTTAAAAATTGCTTTTAAATGTAACTGGAAAAAATAAAATATTTTTAAAAAGAATGCTGCACATAGATCCAGAGGAAGGGTTACAGGAAGGGGCTTTGGATCAAGCCTCGTTGCTTGGGATATAAAGTGTCTCCCACCACACTGACTCTCCTGTGCATTTACGTTTCTGTCACTGTTTCTTGACTAAGGCACAGATAGGGTATCTCCTGCATCCCAAACTCCATCCCTAAAAAGTCATCTAAGCCTGGTCTCTACCTTTAACTAGAACCAGATGAACTAAGGAAGAACCTATTGTATTTTAAAGCCATTTGGAGAAAGTCATAGGATCATAAAACCTGCAGCTTTAAAGATCACAAATACACAGTATTTCAGAGTTGGAAGACACCTCATTAGCCTTCTAGAGTAAGCATTCTTAAGCTGTGATCTACAAACTTGGTTAAAAAAATTTTTTGATGACTCTATGACAATAAAATTGGTTGCCTTTATAATCCTATGTATCCTATTTTAAAATTTAAGAACATTATTCAGAGAAGTATTTTTAGGTTTCCCCAGGCTGTCGAAGGAAACCATGACACAAGAAAAGTTTGAGGACCTCTGGACTAGCCCAAATCATACTCTGCATCCCCTCCCAATGATCTCCTCTATAAAATTCTCCATAATTGGTTTTCCAGTTTTTTCTTGAAAACTTCCACTGATGGGCGAAGGCCATCAAGCCCAGCCCAGCCTTTGTCTTACAGAAGAGAAAACTGGAACCCAGAGAGGAGAAAGGACTTGTTCAGAGGCACACGTTTGTAAGGCTAAAATTGGGATGTAAACTAAGGGATTTCCAGATCCTAAAAACAACAAAACTTTACAAGGTTTTTTTAGTTTTGCTTCATTTTGTTCATGCTTGAGCTGCCCACAAATTAGTTAAAGTACTGCACACCCTAGATTATCTACCCCTGCCCACATTATGAATATCTGTAATGTCCCAGAGTGTCCCCCTTGTGGTCTCGTCTGGCACTGAGCTTTCTCTGGATTTTTCAGGGCAAAGCTAAGAGGTGGTTTTTTTTCTGTCCTCTTTTTAATAGACAAAACAGCCATGGCCTCCTAAGTTGCCTCTGACTGAGCCAAGAGTCCTTCATGTCTGCAACTTGGGAAACCACCACTCCTCATTGGCTCCTACAATTCAACCTGCCCTGAGCCCTGAGCCCAGCTGACCACGGCAGGCCCAGAGGCTTGTTCTAGCAAGCCAGCTGCCACAACGAGCTGAGGCAAAGACCGAAGTTTGCTGTCTGGCTTCAGTGGCAAGTGCCTGCTTCCCCAGGATGGACCTGGCTGTCCCAAGGAGATGTTCCATGTGAGACCATTTTCCTGCAGAGCTTCCCATTCCACAGCTGGGAGAAGGCGAGTTTATAATCCAGTCACACAGAACAGATTGCCCACAAAACTGAATATTCAAATGTGTCATGTCAGGGTTCTTGATGTCAGTGAAGGTGGGAAAGAGAGAACCTGCGTAGTTTCCTGCAGTGATAATTAATAAGAGTTGAAGAGTGGTCTTTGTCATCTAACATGAAATAATCACAGAGCCACTGGTCCAGTATCTGACTTTCGCAGAATTAGAGCTTAAAGGAACCTCACAGGCCACGGAGTCCAGACACCTCATTTTACAGAGGAGAAAAGTGAGGTTGAGGAGTAATTTACCCCAGCTACAAAGGTCACAAGTGTCTGGGATAGGTTCCATTATTCTGTGAGGGGGAGTCATGTGTTTTAAAAAAATTTAGGTCCAAGTTCTCTCCCTTCCTCCCAACCCTCCCCTACCTTTTGAGAAGGCAAACAACATATCGATTACATATGTGAAGACATGCAAAACGTATTTTCATATTAGCCATGTTGCCACAGAAAAGACACACAATTAAACAACAAAAATAAGAGAAAATTAAAATCTTCAGTCTGCACTCTGCGTTCATCAATTGTCTCTCACAGCTGATCATTATTACATTTCTGTTACTGTGCACTATGATCTCTCAGTTCTACTCATTTCACTTTGCATCTCTTCATATAAATCTTCCTAGGTTTTTCTGAAACTATCCAAGCTTATCATTTCTTATAGCACAATAGTATTCCATCACAATCATACACCACAACTTGTTCAGCCATGCCCAAAGTGATAGGCATCCTCTCAATTTCCAATTCTGTGCCGCCACAAAAAGAGCTGCTATGAATGTTTGTGTACATATAGGCCTTTTTCCCTTTTTAAAAATCTTTTTTTGGGGGTACAAACCTAGTAGTGGTACTGATGGATTAAAAGGTATTCACAGTTTTGTAGCCCTTTGGGCAAAATTCCAAATTGTTCTCCAGAATGGTTGGATCAGTTCACAACTCCACTAACAGTGTGTTAGTGTCCCAATTGTTTCACATCTCCTCCAGCATTTGTCATTTTTCTTTTCTGTTATTTTAGCCTATATGATGAGAGTGAGGTGGTACCTCAGAGTTGTTTCATTTTGAATTTCTCCAATCATTGGTGATTTAAAGCACTTTATTCATGCGACTACTGATAGCTTTTTTTCCTAAAAACTGCGGTTTCATATCCTTTGATATGAAGTATAAAAAGTTAAAGAGACATAATTTATGGGTTAATAAAAGGGGTCAGTGGCACTCTCAAATGTCATAGACTCCTCATGGAACCCAGTCAAAATTTATATGCCCTTGGAAGAGTGGGTGTTCTTGAGGGTGGAATTCAACTTTGATTGGTTACTAAGTAATGACAGAATGAACGTTATAATGAGAAGTGGGCTTATTCTAATGAGGGTCTGGGGGATGGGACTCTAATCACTCAGTCTCGGTCAAGGAGATGTATCTCTTCCTTGATCATCCCAGTCTAAGGTAATCTAGTCAAAAGAGAGAATCCACTTACACTAAGACCTGTCCGACTAAAGTCTGGAATCCACCAGTTCACCAAAACTAGTATTTCTTTACCTTTTGATCAGATCTGATTTTTCCCAGTGGAATGCATCTGCCCAAGATTTCATATCTTTATCATCTCAGACCTTCAAAGGCTGACTGAATAGCCTATAAGGAATGAGGAAATAGAAGGGAGGAAACCTAGTCCTAATTCAATAATTGGCTTTTATTATAAGAGCAAAAAATCATTTCTTTCAAGCTGATAGAGGTCATTTGACTTGCGCAGGGTCATACAGCTGGTAGGTATCCAAGGCAGGGTTTAAACTCAGGTTTTCCTGATTCCAAGTCTATCCACTATTTCAGCTAGTTGTCTGCAGGTTGTATGTTTGTCCTTCATCCTTGAACAGGACCATGATATCAGGATGATGATGACATGACTTGCAATTGACTTTGTTTTGAGTGAGGGAGGACTGTGCAAGGTCACCAGCCTCACTTTCTCCTCCAGAGCCATCTGAGTCCAGTGGCCAGATATTCATCAGGATGATGGAGGGAGGAGCTGACAACACTCTTGTGATTTGGTTTTATTAATTTCTCCCTGCTCACCCTTGGAAGCGATGAGATAAATAAACCAATGGCTACCTATCTACAAATGAATGGATGTGACATTCTTGGCCATCCTTTCCTTCCTGATCATCCTCCAGAGATCTCTCCTTACTGCCCTGATTGTGTGATGGCCCTATTCAAAACCACTCAGTGCCTCTCCAGTGCCCAATGAATAAAGTTCAAACTGCACAGGGTAGAATCCAAGGCCCCCTTGGGGCTCACACAGAAGTGCCTCTTGTCCCCATAGTAGGAGACTCACCTCAGCATGCTCAGTGCTTCTGTGAGCTGACCAGTTCACTCTGGTTCTGTGTCCCTGTTGATGCCATCCTTGATGCCTGGGACACCCTGCTCCCTCACCACCTCTACTTTTGCCCCTGGGATTCCTTGCCATCCTTACAGGCTCTGCCCAGGTTCTAATTTCCTCTTGAAAATGAGCTCTCATCACACGACAGTTGTCCTGTATTTGTAAAGAGTTGTGCCAACCTTGGAAAGCTATATAAATACCAGCTGTAATTATTATTATTTTTACTATTATTGTTATTATCTTATGTGCATTAGAGACAATTGTGTGTATATGCAGTCTCTTATGGAAGTGGAAGCTTCTCTGAAGACAAAGGCAGAGTCTCTTTCATATCTGGATCTCCTAGAGAGATTAGCAGAGTGCCTTGACTGTACCAGGTACTCAGTAAATGCTCACTAGATTTCACTGGCCTGGATTAGCATGCTAATGGCAGGAGGTCCAATGGCAGAAACTTAGAACCCCATTTGTTCCCGGGCTAGGCCTCTGCTGAGGGCTGTGCCAAGTTGTCCCCACCCTGTCCTCCACCTCCCCTTGGGAAGGACCAGTGGAGTTTTTCCACGAGTGCTTTTCTTTGCCCAGGGCTTCTCTGGCAGCTCAGTGTGTGTGGTCTGGCCTGGGCCTCCCCAAAGCAAAGACTGGAGCCCCTGAGCCAAGCAGGGTGGGCCAGCTGGCCTGATTCTGCCCCTGCCATTTGACCAACAATGACTTTTCTTTAACCCTTTAGCAGCTGACACTTTGGGAGCCTTTGTTTTTCTTTTATAAATGGAGATTTTTTTAAGTGCTTCAGATATAGTGAAATTGAGAAGCCAAGCAGAAGAGTGGGTGGAAAGCTGGCCGCTGTGTCAGGAAGACCTAGGTTTATGTTAGTAAACATTGATATGCAGAAGCATTTATGAAGCACCTACTGTGTGCATTGCCATGCAGAAGCATGTATTAAGCACCTACTGTGTGCCTGGCTCTGAACTAAATGCTGAGGACACAAAAGGAGGGACAGGACGGACCCTGGTCTCCAGGAATGGGCTGACCATATGCTCCAGCGTGAGTCACAATCTCACTGCTCAGGGAGCTCTCTTTGCCTCTCCCGCTCTCTCTGTGTCTCTGCTCCTGTCTCCCCCTCTGACTCTCTCTGTGTCTCTGTTTACCTGCCTTTGCCCCCCCCCCAGCACCCAGCTTCCAGCTGCATTGATCTGTTTTGGTTTTACATTATGCACATTGACAGATTACTCCCCCTCTTTAAATAAAGGACCACAGTTAAGTAAAACTGAAAGCAGTGACATCATCTGCAAGGGTCTGCATCCGGCTCACTGGGTCCCCTAACCCTGGCCCCTCTCTGTCGGGAGGCGGCAGCAGCGTCACCCTGGTTTGTCCTTGTCTGTCGGGAACCGCGAATGCTCATTGGCCAGATCACAGCCCCTACAGCTTTCAAAGTGGTTTGTCTTTGCACCGTTGCGTTAGGCAGAAGATCGTATCCTGGTTCTGTTCATCAGATCATAAAAGTCTTCAAAATTGTTCATTTTCATAACTTTGATGTGACAGGATGAATTGTATTCCTGGTTCCATTCACATCCCTCTGCATCAGTTCAGACAAGTCTCTACGTGATTCTTGGAAATCATCTATTACCTCATTTCTTATTGCGCACCATTACTCTACCCACTCCAGGATCACACTTATTCAGCCATTCCCTTTAATTTCCAGTTCTTTTTTTGGTCACCATAAAAATAAATACATATATATCTCAATTATTTTATGGATTATATTTCCAGACACCTTGGTTATTGTGTATATGTTACATGTTTGTATATATGTATATGTGTATGTACATATATACGACATAGAAGATTTTTTCCTCTTTCTTTGATCTCTTTTGGCTAGACTCCAGAAGTGGTTTAATTGGGTCAAAGGGCATGTGCTGTTTTTCTGTAAAACCCCAGTCTGTTTTCAAGCGTGGTTATACCCATTCACAGCTCTGCCATCAGTGAATCAACACACCTGTTTTCCCTCAGCTCCTTCAACATTCATCATTTTCCTCTTTTATCATCTTTGTTAGTTACATGAGTGCAAGGTAGAACCTCAGATTTGCTTTAGTTTGCATTTCTCTAGTTAGCAGTGATTGGGAGCATTTTCTCATGACTATAAATAGCCTAGATTTCTTCACTTGAGAACTATGTTCACATCTTTAGAGTACGTATCATCAGTTAGGGATACCTTTGTAATTGTCTAAGAGTAAAGTGACGGTAAGTCACCTAGTATTTTTTTTTAATAAATAAATTTGTTTTTAGTTTTAAACATTCACTTCCATAAGCTTTTGAGTTTTCAATTTTCTTCCCCTCCTTCCCCTCTGTCCTCCCCAAGATGACATGCAGTCTGATGTAGGCTGTACATACACATTCTTAATAAACATATTTTCACATTAGTCATATTGTAAGGAAGAATTAGAACTGATAGAAGGAACCTCAAGAAAGAGGAAACAAAACGAAACAAAAAAAGAGAGCAAATACTATGCTTCGATCTGCAAACAGACTCCATAGTCCTTTCTCTGGATGTGGATAACATTTTCCATCATGAGTCTTTTGGAGATGTCTTAGATCTTTGCATTGCTGAGAAGAGCTAAATCTATCAAAGCTGATCCTGGCACGACATTTCTGTTACTATATACAACATTGTCCTGGTTCTGTTCACTTTACTCAACATCAGTCCATGCAAGTCTTCCAAGATTTTTCTGAAGTCAGCCTGTTCATTATTTCTTATAGCACAATAGTATTCTATTACATTCATATACCACAACTTGTTCAGCCATTCCCAAACTGATGAGCATCCCCTCGATTTCCAATTCTTGGCCACCACAAAAAGAGCTGCTATAAATATTTTTGTACATGTGGGTCCTTTTCCCATTTTTATGATCACTTTGGGATATAGTCCTAGAAGTCACCTAGTATTTAAGTATCAGTTTCAGGCATGTAATGTCTATCAGTTTCAGGTAAAAATCATCCCTCCTCTCAAGGCACTCACAGAGTAATGGGGAGAGAAGGTCCTACATTGTTGTGAAAGTACCTCATTGACAACTCTTTACACACAAGAATTTACAAGTCCCAGTCCAAAAAAAAAGGGGATGATACTTTATTATATTTTCAATGACATATGTTGAGATGCCGTGTATAGAAATGCATAATTGAACCCAACTGAGTAACTAAAATTGCCTGGAGACTGTAGTGTGTGTTCCTATGTGTAAGATCAAGTATGTTTTGAAAAAAAACCCATCACATGAGGCATTTAAGAATTAAAAAGTCTCATAATCCTGTGAACTCCCTAAACGTTATTATGGTTTAAATGCTCTTGGGACCTGAAATTCCAAGGTACCATGTTACAGGGAAAAGAGAGCTGGTTCTGGAGTCAGAGAACCTGGATTTGTGTCCTGTTTCTGCTGCCTGATGCCTGGGGGAACATGAGCAAGACTTCCCTCTACTGTGGTTCTCCTAGTCTGCAAAAGGAGGCCCCCCTATCCATTCTACTTCTGGAAATTTTCTAGTTGAAGATCGTGCTGGGAGGGACCTCACAGGCCATTGAAGCTAACCTCCTTTTGATGGGGAGGCTGGGCCAGGAGATTGGAGGACTAGCCAGAGGCCCCATAGGTGGCAGATGTCAGGGGAGGCATGTGTCCCTTGGTCCCGAATCCACAAGCAGAGCTTTTTCTACTGCTCTGAATTGTTGGGAAGTTTTTCCCTTGGCTTTTAAAGCCTTTCAAAACCTGTCCCCCAGCCCCACCTTTCCAGTCTTCTTTTCTTGCTCCTTATACAAACATTCACACTCATGAATTCAGTAATACTGGTCTCCTGGCTGTTCCTAGCCTAGAACGTGCTTCTTCTTCTTCATTTCCTCTTCCTGACTCCCCTGGCTTCCCTAGGTCCTTCTGAAATCCCACCTTCTACAGGAAGCATTTCCTGATTCTTAATTCTATTGCCTTCTCTCTGATTATTTTCAACTTCTCATTTATGCATACACATATGCATCCACACGTATGTATACATGTATACATACGTACGAGTAGATATGCATATACACATCTCCTTGTGTGTACGTATCTATATGTAGATCAATGTATCTCTCTTTTCCTCTTTCTCTCTCTCTTTGCTTTCCCTTCCTGTTCTAATACCCTCTCTTCTCTGTCTCTGCCACTGTCTCTCTCTGTCTCTGATTCTGTCTCTTTTCTCTGTCTCTCTTATACATGTATATGTGTATGTACGTATACGTTTGTGTGCGTTGTATATATATGGGTGTATGTATGTGTGTATGCATGTATATATGTATATATATTGTATATATCACATATACATAAAGAGAGAGAGAGAGAGAGAGAGAGAGAGAGAGAGAGAGAGGGAGAAAGGGGTGGGTGTATGTATGTGCAGTGTTGTGTTTAGATAACTAGACTGAGCTCCTTTGTCAAAGGACCTGAGTTCAAATCCCTCCTGTACCACTTACTTATCATGTAAGTTTGGGTAAAACCCTTCCACTCTGGGCCTCTCCAAATGTGGAGTTCCTCTAAGGCCCGCTCCACCTCTAAGTCTGTGAATCCATGAAAGGCAGTAATTTTATTGGCCTACACAAGAGTCCGTTGAACATTAATGATAAAAGGATCCTTTTAACACAGTATTTAAGTCACTCATGGTTCTTCTCTTCCTTCCTACAAACACTGCCTCTATCTTGGCTGCGTCTCTCATTTTCTCTTGCCTGGGCTGAAGTCATAGCCTCCTAACTTGTCTTCCTGCCTCTCTCTGCCCCTCTCTGTAATCCATCTATCACAATGCACAGGCCTGATGATGACATCTCTCTCCTCCACAGCCATCAATAGCTCCCCATGGTCTAAGAAATAAACACAAACTACTTAGCTGGATTTTGTGGCCCAGTAGAGTCTGGCTTCCACCTATCTTTGCAACCTCATGTCATGTTAGGGCTCTTTTCATGTCCTGTGCTCTAGCTGAACTGGCCTGTTGCCTAGTTTCTGATCTCATTCTTTTCTTTCTGGGGTTCACACATTTTCACACACCTTCTTGCATGCCTGGAATGCCTCCCTCCTACATCTACGCCTGCTGAATTCCTTCTTTGCCTGAAATGACCAAGGTAAGGACCAAACTCCACGGTCCAGTCTAGGAATGAATCTTTGGATTTCCTACCATCCACCACTTTAATTTTTAGCCAGGCTGGGGACACCCAGATTGTCCTTCATCTTGGGTTCAGGTACTGGATGATCTCTGTTTTCCACACATCCTCTGGGAACCCATCTGGGTTCTTGTAGGAGTCCATTTCAGCTCAGTCCCGTTGGGCCCTGACTCCACAGTGGTGAGAAAAGTGTGGGGTAGGTAGGGTTGGCTTCGTGTCCAGAGCGTGGGATGTTCTGGCAGGCGGTCAGCTTGAGTTAGGCCTGAGATCTGGCTCTGGGTCTGGGTTCTCTTCACTTCCCCTCACTCACAAGGCTTCTAGGCCAGGAAAATGTTGTAATGCTGAGTCTCCTCCCCAGTGGGTCCTCAGAGAATCCTCTTCCTCAGCCTGCATTGCTGGCCTTCACATACTGCTGTTTTTTAGCTCAGCCAGAGCTCCAGCAATCTGCTGCCTTCCTTAATGGGCCCACCCCAACTCTTTGCTCCTGAAACAGACCCAAGGTCATGGGGTGATTTACTCTGAAGGCCCCTTCCAGGAATCTTCATTCCTTCCCTTTTAACCTTATAATTCAGACACTGCTTTGGGGTGTTGGGCTCCTTAGTAGGTGCCTGACTTTCCGGTTTATCATCTTTCCTTTTATTTTTAATATGTAGACTAAGGCACAAGGAGACCTTTTCATACTAACATGAAAGACAGACGAAAAAAAATATGTTGGACAAGGGACAAAAAATGCAGGAAATGGATGTGGAAAGGGCCCGTTTTAATTTGGGTTCACAAAAAGTAGATCTGGAAAGATGCAGAGAGTGAGGGGCTTCCAAAGGGTAGTGGCATAGAGAAAGGGTCACGGCTCTGGGTCATGGGTAGGCCTGCCTGCAGGGCAGTGAATACAGTCACTGACCACATCCCATGGCAAGTCTGTTGGTCTCTCTAGGCCTCAGTTTCCTGATGAAGTAAGAGAAGGGCTTGGATGGAGTGACCCCCATGCCTCGCCTCATTTTTAAGACCAAAAAGCCTATGGGCTTCCCTCCCCAGAAAGTGGGCATACCCCAGACAGTTTTGTTTTTGTCTTTGATCCCTTCGGCTCCTTAACACAGTGCCAGTACATAGTAGGGCAACCCTAAATGTTGGCTGAATTGAAATGAACTGAAGACCTAGGTTTAATCTGTTGCTTATTATCTGCATGACCTTAGTTAAGTCATGTCTCCCTCTTGAGTCCCCCCCCCAACCTTTTTTCTTTTGCTCACAATGTGAATACTTCTTCTATTAATGTGGAACTGATCCATACCATGTAGTCTTCAAAAGGCCCTTGAGGCACTGACAAGTTCAGTGATCTGCCTATGACTGTCACAGGCACACCTTCTGCCTACCATTCAGTCTAGCCTCCCTGGGCTTTGCTAGCTGGAAAGTTGGAGGTGGGTGGGATTAGGAGTCTGGTAGACAATCTTTAAAGATTCAAAGTCCTTTCCAGTTAGTTCTGCTTCTGAAGAAAGAGCCCTTCTCTCCCCCAACTTGGATTTCTGCTAAGGTGTGACCTGATGAGTGAGCTGTTAACTTCAGGCCATAAATCAAGAAGAAGGAAAGAAAAACATTTCCATCAGCTGCAGAGCAGGAAGGATAGACTCCTTTTCAGGGGTATCAGTAATGCATAGGGGCATCAAATCTTGGAAATGGAAGGTATTCCTCTTTCTGCCTCTAGCCAGATGACCCTGGGATGAGCCCAACCTGGTCTCCTAAGGCCCCCAGGCACCATTTTGTCCAGCTGGGCTCAGTAAGCCTTTTTCCTAACTGTACTTCAATGTAATAAGTTTGTTTTGAAACCTTATTTTTTTCCTGCATTTAAAAATAGGCTTCTGGGAAGATTTCTGAGTATAGGCTTTACCTGATGTCTAAGAGATCCATGACACAAAAAGGGTTAACAATCCCCTGCACTAAAGGGTGAAAAAATGCAGCACAGGATGGAGCTTTGGCAAGATTAGGCAACTGGGGCCCCCATTTGAAGTGTGCTCTATGAAAGGGGGGAGCTCTGTCGCCCCACCCCCACCCAACTTTGATATTTCCTCTGCCTTCATTACCTCCCTCGGCTGGGCAATTATCACCCAGTGAAATTGGTTGTATCAAAGTTTCACTCTCTACCTATTAAATCCTGGGCTTTAATAGGCTTAGGGAAAGATGACAAGGTAATTAGAGTCTCTGTGTGTAGTCAGGGCAGGGACACTATGTTCTGGGCCAAACACAGAGGGGGTCTCTGCTCAGGATCAACACTGACCCCAGAAAGCAATGTCAGACCTAGGGAACACTTCTTGGAACCATGGTAATACTAGTCATATCAAAGGGAGATGACAATGATTCCTGTGACTTCCTAGCTATGAATTGTGAGTGTGTGTGGTTGGATTGTAGATCATTGCCTTAAAGCAGGGCGTGGTCTAGCAATCAACTCAGTACAAGTGACCCATTCTACAGATCAAGATATTGATGCCTAGGGCAAGGAGGTAGTGTATTCAAGATGGCAGAGCTAATAGGAGCAGAAGCAGGATTCCCTTCCATCAGGTTTGGTTATTCCCAATCCAGGGTGCTGCATCCTAATCCATTGTGGCCCCTCTGATCATATCAGGGATTAGTTACACATTAATCAGAGTAGTGATGGAAATTTAATTTGTGTGCTGTTCCTAAAAGTTTTTATAAAGTGAATTCTTAGGACATTAAATAAACTATATCCTCCCCGCAACTTTCATTTGAGAATTGACTGTTAGAAATCAGGCCAGTCATACCTTGAGAACTAATTATTATGTTCTTTGTGAAGGGTATTAAGTCTCAGATTTGAATTTAAGATAGATCTCTCTTCTCTTTTTAAATTAAGGAGGTTTATTGTGATAGTAAGCCCTTAAAACAGTGCCTGTCCCATAGTAGGCTCTATGTTTATTTTATTAATGTTTATCTAGTTCAAATACAGCCTCAGACCAAACACTTGACACTTACTAGCTACATGACCCTGGGCAAGTCACTTAACCCCAATTGCCTTTAAAAAAATTAAATAAATGTTTATCGATGGATATCATCCGCTTGGGTGTGGTTCTAACCATTTTAAAGTATAAAGACCCCTTTGATTAAAAATATTATCTTTCATTTGTAGATTACCTATATTTCCCAACATATGTTCCTCAATGAAGTATTAAAAAGAGAAAGAAAAAAACAGTTTGAATAAAATTAACCAACATATCAACCAAGTCCGGCAGTAGATGCTCTGTTCCACACCCATTGCTCCCTGCCTCTGCAAAGAAGGGAAAGAGGTCCATCCACTCATGCTTTCATGAGGCCAAGCGTGGTCATTACAAACATAGAATGTCCAACTCCATTTTTTTTCTTTTCATTCCCATTGTTGGTGTCAATATCATTTTCCTGAAGCAATATCATTCACTTCCCTTTACATTTGTTCACATGTACCGTGAACATACAATCCTTTGTACTCTCTGTATTTACCATTTCTCCCAGCAATCAGTGAAGTGCTTACCTATGCACTTCTGGCATGCATCCACGCACCACATGCTTAGCTAGAGCTCAATCAATGGGCATCTTTCTTGTTTCTAGCTCTTTACTATTAAGAAAAGTGCTATTAGGAAAATGTTGGTGCATATAGGACTTTCTAGCTTCGACCTCCTTGGAGTATGCATAGTAGCAATGCACAGGACCAAGCGGTACAGATATTTTAATCACCCACTTAGGATAATTGCAAATTGCTTTGCAGAATGGTTGGAACAATTCACAGCTCTACCAACAGTCCATTAATGTGCTTGTCTTTCCACAACCCTTGCAACACTGACGACTCCCGTCTTTTGTCACTTTTGCCAATTGGCTGAGATGAAACCTCAGGGTTGCTTTGGTTTGCATTTCTTTTGCTGTTAGTGATTTGGAGCATTCTTTCCTATGGCTATTAATAGTATGCAGTTCTTTTTTTGAGAACAATTTGTTCATTTTCTTTGACCACTTATCCATTGGGAAATGGCTCTGAGACCTATTTTCTACCTTCTAGACAGACACTGGAAACTAGAGAAAGTGTGGAAGGTCAGAAGGATGGAAACTTGACTCATTGACTCTCAGGAGACTCAGAGAAGGAAAACGGCTTTCAGGAATGGTGGGATGGGGCAGCAGGGTGGTACAGTGGATTGAGCACTGGCCCTGAAGTCAGGAGGACCTGAGTTCAAATCTGGACTCACACCAAACACTTGATAGTCACTAGCTTGTGACCCTGGGAAAGTCACTTAACCCCAATTGCCTGAAAAAAAAAAGAATACTTCAGGAATGGATGAGGGGTAAGGCCACAGATGTAGTAACCTTGCTCCATGAAGGTGTTTGCCACCTCTTTTCTGGATATCATCCCATCCAAAGAGAAGAAATAGAGAATGAATTGTAGTGCTGCTGACAAAGGCTTGAAACAACAGTGCTGAAAGATTTTGTGTGTGCTCTGACAAAAGTCTCCAGTCTTAATCATAAGCCTTTGTTCTGGAGAAAGGATTGTCTAACCCTTTTAAATTACCTGGAAGGAGACAAAATACATTTGGCAAATTTGCTGGTGACACAAATATTAATAGGGTAGGATGACAGAACCATCAGAATTAGCTTGACATGAGGGGCAGCTGGGTGGTGCAGTGGATAGAGCTCCAGCCCTGGAGTCAAGAGGACCCGAGTTCAAATCTGGCTTCAGGCACTTGACACTACCTGTGTGACCCTGGGCAAGTCACTTAACCCCGATTGCCTTACCAAAAAAAAAAATTACCTTGCCATGATGTAATGAATGCAAAAGCCAAACCAATAACTGTAAATTTAAAAGAAATAAATATCAATGACAACAAATAGATTTTTTAAATTGTTTACACACGTACCCAATGAGGAGAGTTGGTTTAATGGCAAATCTTTGTGAAGCAAAGAAGCAATCTTGGCCGACCACAAGCAGAGCACAGATCCATAGCATGATGTGGGTGCTAAAAACAAGAAGAAAAATAAAAAAATAAAAACAAACCACGTGCACACTCAAGCTGGAGTAATGAAAGCATTCCATGACATTCAATGCAGGGTGCATTCATTAGGCACTTAGCGTATGCCAAAGACAAAAGTGCTGCTTTTCTGATGCACAAGAAGCTCCCTTTTTCTAGAAGTGGGACAAGATATGTCCCTCAGAAGGAAAAGCCAGCTGTGCACCAGGTAAATGCGAGGCAGCATCTCCAGGAGGGGGGAAGGATCTTCGTGAAGGAGACGGCACCAGAGCCATCGAGAAAGGCCCACAAGAGACTCATTTCACTGGCACCTAAATGAGTGTGTGCGGATGTGCGCGTGTGTGCGTGGGCGTGTGTACGTGTGTGTGATTAGTGGGAAATCAGTCTGCAGGCTAGCATGGGCTGGCTTTAAGTTTTTAGGGCTTCCTCCAAATAATTGAGTAAAGATAAGACCGTTGATATTTTGCATCACCCTAAATGGGCAAAAATGGGCAAATCTGGAAGCCAGCAGCAGTGGTGGGAGAGGAAGGAGGGTGATAGAGAAAGCACAGGGAGAATTCAAAAGGAGAGAAGGTAAAAGGAGGAAGGAAAGGAGAAGGCGGGGAGAGAGGGACAGAGAGAGAGGTAGAGAGAGACAGAGAGACAGAAACAGAGAGACAGAGAGAGAGATTTGTAGTTATCATTAGGTTGGCAAGCAGTAAAATAATTTAACTCTGGACCTCTGGACTGGGGTCTATGTTTGTAGGTGTGGTGTGATGACTGTGGCCCCTTTTCAGAGTTTTTCAGGCAAGTGGGAGGTTTTGGCATGAGAGGGAGAGAGAGAAAGAGAGAGAGAGAGAGAGAGAGAGAGAGAGAAACAGAGAGAGACAGTGCTTCAGAAGCCATGTCCACAATAGGGAGTGGTTGGCCTCTGAAGAGAGCTTTAACTCAGGCCTGGAGTTGGGCTTGACTAGAACTTGTCACTTAGGGGGAGTGGGAGGAAATGGACATCGAGGTGAGCCAGGCCATGTTTAAAGAAAGGGGAGAATTTGGCAAAGAACAAGGCAAAATTCCAGGTGGTTTGGTGAGGGAGTGAATTATGACACTTAGGAGAGGTCTATTATTATCCAGGGGAAAGAGTTGAAAACAGTAACTGGATGGATTGAAGAGGGTCATGCTAGGAGAGATAGAATAATGCTCAAGGCCTTTGTACAGGCCCAGTCTCGTTTTCTGACCTGTGGTGTCCACGCTGTCCTCTAATCACCATCTTCTTCCTTCCAAGGACTCCTACCGGTGGAGTCAAGCAGGCCCAAGAGGAAACAGACCAGGAAGATTTTCATGAAGTCAGCTCGAAATCTGTCATTTTATGAAATGTAGTGCCCTGCTGGGCCATGGAGACACACCTTCTGTACATGACAGAACCTCCCTCCTAAATCTTAAATACTGTTAAGATACATTTACAGAGAATAGCTTGTCATTTTCCAAACGTTGTTGTTGTTCAGTTACGTCCAGCTCTTTGTGGCCTGTGGACACAGCACACCAATACTGTCCATAGGGCTTTCTAGGCAAAGATACTGGAGTGGTCTGCCATTTCCTTCTCCAGTGGATGAAGGCAAACCAAGGTTAAGTGACTTGCCCAGGGTCACACAGCTAGTAAGTGTCCGAGGCTGGTCTTCTTCACTCTGCACTTACTTCTCTATCCACTGGGCCACCTAGCTACCTCTGAAAGCAAAGATCTAACGCTAAATTACTTCATTTATTGGACTTATGAAGTGGGGTATTAGAATAGTTATGATTCATAGAGCTCTGCTCAGGGAAACTCCAAGAATCCTGTCCCTTCCCTCGGGTAATCTCAAGAGCAGGCCATTCCGCAATTACCATCTCTTCTCATAACAGGAAATGATCTCGGAAGTGGAGGGTGTGCCTACCACCCTCTGCCCACATGTATTTCCTTCAATAACTATTCCCGTATGCAAGAGACAAGGGCCTCATTCCAGAAGGCTCCCCCTTCTCACCTCCTTCTCCAAGCTAGAATTCTATATTTTTTCATTCAAGGTCACCTCCTATGTGAGGCCTTTCCTGAACCCCTGGATGAGCCCGTGCTTTCTCCTCATCTTATCCTACCTGAACTAAGCAGCTGACTTCCCGCTCATCCCCCCTCCCCAGGGGGATTGAAGCTCTTTGAGGGAGCAACTGCATTGGGCTTTTGTCTGAATAGCCGACTTGGTGATATATCATCATAATCCATAATAATGATGACGCGCAGGCACTTATAGAAATCTTTAATGTTAACAAAGAACTTCACATATATAAATATGTAGCTTAAAAAAGCACTGAAATTTTTGAAATGCCATGTGTGTGTAGGGATATATGTGTACATACATTGTAAGTATACATATATACCCATATACAGACATTATAAGCTACTAAAGCTTAAAAAGGACCTAAACCTTTTGGAATGAGGTATGTGTGTATACACCTATATGCCCAGGCACATGTGTACATGCATGTATGCCTACATATATGTGCATGTACTTACATAAATACAGAAATTAAAAGCTATCAAAGCTTAAAACGGCACTAAAATGTTTGGAATACCACATACGTGCATGCGTGTATACATACATGTGTTTGTATATATGCACTTCTGTACACACATTATACACTATTAAAGCTTAAAACTGCACTAAAATGTTTGGAATACCACATGTATGTATGCACACACATATATGTGCCCACGGTCACACAGCTTGGAAGTGTCAGAAGTGGGTCTATTCACTTTGGCTCTTCAACATCTCAGAGGTGATAGTTAAAAAAAAATGTAGTGACATGGTCAGAGATTTCAGTGGTATTAAAATGAGAGTCAGTCAATAAGCATTACTAAGTGCCTACTGTGTGCCTGTTTTGATAGGTAGTCCCTTACACAGCCTGTCACAAAAGCCCTTTCTAGCTTCAAAGTGCACTAAGACTTTTGGGAAGTGCCTCGAATGAGTCTCCTGAGCAAAGAAGAGTTATTGTAATTGTTATTGTAAAATTGGCAGTTTGATGTCTTTTTAAATGACCTTAAACTATGGTCATCAAAGGGCAAAAAGAGAAATTTCAGCCAGTCTTGTACAGAATTGGAAACAATCCGTCTTCCTTCTTTTCAGGAAGACCAGGCAAGGGGCCTGACAATGGATAATTAATAATTCAGTAGATCAGCAAGGCTTCCTGGTTGTCCTTTTTCCTAATTGCTTTCCTCCTGGTGCATGTATCTCCCCTCAGTGACACACGAGTCGGTGTCTTGAAGTTTTCCAAACAGCTCTGCCTTCTGCTGCTTTGTTATCCTGAATGGCCCAAGAGCTCGCCTATTTCCGAGCGTGCCTTCTGGAATCTGCTTTCTGAGATTAGCGGTGCCCTCTCCCCTGATTTGGACAAAGGTAATTGGAAAGGCACATGTACCAACTTCCAGTTTATATGAGTTCACTTATTTGAAATCCCCTGAGCTCCTCCAATTAGAAAACAACTTTTTGAGTTAATATCCTTCAATTGTTACAAACCTGCGTCACCAAGAACGCGCGGTGAAACAAACGTACAGATTTCTGTCCGCTGGCATTTGATTGTGCAGGGATGTGATTGTTCCACATTTAGAATGGAAAGGGTTAGGAACTCTACTTCCCAATGTGCTTAATGAATGAGAGGAAAATCGAACCCCTGAGCCAGGGCTGGTGACCTACCCCAGTGACAAATGTCCACGGGTTAACAAGGGCAGCTGTTCCCTGCCCTAATCCCCACTGGAGGTGAATGACAAAGGAATCCAGTCAACTTCAGGCTGGGGATTATTTATTAACCTGTTTTCTTCCTAGAGAAAAATGCTTTGCTCCAGATCCTAGAAGATGCCCCAGTGGCAACGTGAAGGTTTGTCTTTGTCCCATTTGGCTGAGAGGAAGCTCTTGTTTAATGAACAGGTCCTTCCTGGCTGCTCTGATTGGTTGTACATTAATAGGCAGTTGTGGGTTGAATTGGCACATTAGCAGATTTAGTCTATAATCCCCTCAAATCTATTAAAATGTATATAAAATAGTGGAGTCCAAAGGTAAAACACGTGGTTGAACTCACATGCCACCTCCTCCATGAAGCTTTTCAAATAAATTTGACAATTACTTATTACCTACCTATTACGTGATGGGCACAGTATTAACCCCTGGGGGAAAATAGAGACAAATGAGACCAAGAGTCAGATCCCAAGGGCCTTTGGTCCTCTTAGGGGAATATACTGTATGCTCATATAAGTAAATATAGGACAGGCAGACAGAAGGGGATAAGTGGTGATGATGGCCATTGGATTTGCTAACTTTTATATATATCACGATTTCAAGTTTTAAAACATTTTATGCATATAAAATAAGTGTATAGTAGTTTGATGGTCAGGAGAGGCTAACTACTATGAGTGTCTGGAAAGGTCACTTGTGGAAGGAAGATGGCGCCTCAGCGGAGCACTGAAAAGAATGAAGGGTTCTGAGAGGCAGCGGTGAAAGCCTTCCAAGCACGGAGGACTGCCTGGACAAGGACATGGTGATGGGATGGGAGATGGCACATGACAGATGGTAAATGCATTTAGCTTGAATGTAGAATGTGTAAAGGGAAGCAGAGTATACTTAGCCTGGGGAAAAGGTTTGTTCTCTCTGTCCCAAATCCCCAAATTACTTGATATTTACTTGGCATACATTTTATATTTAGTTATCTGTATATCTATTGTTTTCCCCTGATAGAGTGGAAGCTCTCTGAGGACAAAGACTGTTTTGAAGGTAGGGAGGCAATGTGGCATAGTAGATAGAGTAATAGGCTTGGAATCCAAAGACTTAGGTTTGAATCTTTTCCCATATACTTACTGTGTGACCCTGGACAAGGCATAGACTCTCCTATCTTCCATTTCCTCATTGTAAATTAGAGATAAAAATAATGCTACCTCCCAGTGTTGTAAGAATCAAATGAAACGATATATGTAAGACATTCTGCTGACTTTCAGATGCTACCTAAACGCTAATTGTAGTGAGGGAGCTCATTGGTGTATCCCAGGCACCAACACTGTGCCTAGCACATAGCAATCACTTAATAAATGCTTGCTTAATAAATGTTTGTTGAATTATTCATGAAGCACCATGGCAGACTGGTACACGACAGCTGGTAGATGAATTTAGCTCAGATACAGAATGAGTAAAGGGAAGCAGAATATACTTAGCCTGGGAAAAAAGGTTTGTTCTCCCTGTCCCAAATCCCCAAATTACTTAATATTTACTTGTCATACATTTTATTTTAGCTATATAACTATATTATATATTCTATAACATATAATAATATTTTATATATTATATAATATAGTATATAGTATACATGATATATAATATACATATTATTATAAATATACATAAGCCTTGGAAGGAATGGAGAATCTGTGAAACTGGTGTTGATTTCTTAAGGTAAGAATACATTCAAACCATTTTTCCTTGATATCCAATTCTCCTTAATTGAAGAGAGTTTGGGGTACCAAAGTTGGAGCTAACAGCTCAATCAGGCTCCCAGAAACACAAGCTTCTTGGGGCTGGCTGCAGTGTCCTTATCTTTGACACCTGACTTATCTTTAACATCCTTCCAACTGGTTGTAGGAAAACAATACAGAGGAAGAAAGCATTACAATCCCCCCCCCACATGTTCTCTCTCTGTCTCTCTGTTTAAAATGAGGGTATTGGACTAGGTGGTTCTGTCCAACTCTAAATCTATGGCCCTGTGACATAGGACATGATTTTATCCCCTTCCCAATGGCTATGCTACAATACAATTGGATGAGCAAATGTTGGGAAGAGTAATGATGGCTTGTGCTTCTATTCACCCTGGTTCAGTTCTCTTTCTGAAAGATTAGAACCTGAAGTTGGTGGTGTTGGTTTTCAGCTAGGACACTATGTTGTGTCAGTGAGGTACGTCCACCTGGTGTGATACTTTTTATTGTCCTAGGGTAGTGGCGGCTTGTGTCCCTTAGGTACATATATGCCAGTTTCCATTGAACCATATTTACCAGTATGGATTGATTGATTGATTGATTAGGCCAGATTTAACTATATTTCCTTACTCTTAAAATAAACATTCAATCAAAAAAATAAAACTTCCCAGGTGTATTAACTTATTAAATTATTTTCCCACTTAAGAATAGATTTTGATGCAAATGTGAGTGCTAAATTACAGATGTGTGCTGTCATTATTATTATTATTAGATTTTTTATATAGGAAAAGCATAATTTCCTGAGTCAAGGACTAAATGTGCAGAGAATCAGTTAGCCATCAGGGAAAGCCTTGACACTGGGCCGGTTTCCAGAATTCAAGATGCCTCCTTCCCCCTAGTGGCAGTTACCTGAATTACAGGGATCACTGCCAAGGATAGTTCCAGGACCTTTAACTTGATTTCTGTGGTGAACCTAAATAGACGAGGTGAAAATAGCCAGAGCAGTATTAACATCAGATAGTGGAAAGAAAGCCCTTCAGAAAGACGTGACTTTACTAGCACAGAATACTTGTGGATCCCCAATCCCACAAATCAATTAGATTAACATTGATGAAGTATCTATGCACTATTAGAAGCTGAAGATACAAAGGAATAAAGGAAACAGTTTCTGCCCCCAAAGAGCTTAGTTTCCATTGGAGAGGCCGCCATGACTTATTTTGATGATTTGGGTTCCCAGAAGGAAAGTCCCATGATGGTGTTCATTTAGTTAGGCCTCTGTTTGAATATCTTCCCAATGCCGCTGAGTCTCCATTCCTGTGAGATGTGAATATTTGAAAAGAAATGTTTAAAAAGTATAGAAAAGTAGAGCCATAGAATGTCTCCTATTTTTTTTCTCCCTCTCCCTAAACACGGAGTCTTTTCTGCTATTTCCTCATTTCAAACATCAGAGAATCATGAAGTCTCATATTCTCCCAGTTGGCTCATCTAAACCATAGCTGAAAATAGATACTACTCTGTATTTGTTCTTCCTGTTTCCTTAACACAACTTCAAAAACTCTTCTTATTGTAGTGGCTTAGTAGATAGAGCACTGGGCCTGGAGTCAGTAAGACCTTAATTCAAATCTAGCCTCAGACACTTCCTAGCTGTGTGACCCTGGGCAAGTCACCTAATCTCTGTTTGCCTCAATCCACTGGAGAAGGGAATGGTAAGCCACCCCAGTATTTTTGCCACAGTGTACTTTAGACAGTATGATCCATGGAGTCTTGAAGAGTCAGACATGGCTGGATGACTGAAAAACAAGAAAAATGATTTGTAGCATCTGTTGCCATTCTTGGCTCATTCTAACTTTATTCTTGACAGCATTCTTCTTAAAGTCCCTTATGGGAGCATGGCATTGATTGGCATTTGTCTTCAACATTCTATTCTCATTTCCTTTTTAGAAACTTAAATTGCTCAAGGAGTTCTGTGTGAATAAGGACGCTTAGATAACTTCACTCTTCCCTTGATCTTTAGAATCACATATGATTGTTGCCTGAGTTTTATTCTTGAGAGCGTTATGTCCCATTAAACTGTTTATAGAAAATTGCACTGTTGATCTTAGCTATCATTCCTCTTCACTACTTGAAATCTATTCTTCCTGATTCTAGGATGTGTATTGGATAATTTCTGGCTTTCTTCACCTTACGTATCACACAATCTAATATGGCACGACCACGTTCTCCGGATGTTCTTGCCATTTCCTTGCTCTAATCAGGTCCAGATCAGCAGTTCTCTCATCACTTTTTTTCCACATGTTGAAGGCCACAGGGATCAATTGAGTTGAGTTTATCCATTATGAACATAGAAAAGAAATGGTTGCAATCTCCATCACTGGAACCTTGTACCTCTGTGCTAGAATTTGTATCTAATTCCTCTGAACCAAGTGATCTGTGTTATCTTCTTACCTGCTATGTTTCTTCAACCATTGTATTCCAAACTCTCCACTCCTTTTTATAGGTAGGCAGAGCCAAGATGGTGAAGTAAGGCAGGAACTTGCCTGAACTCTTTCCAATTCACCTCCAAACAATTATAAAATAAGTTCAAAACAAATTCTGAAGTATCATAACAAACCAAAGAATGAAATTTTAAAAAAAATCCAGCCCAACAAAACTTAGAAGGTCAGTAGAAAAGGTCTGTCTCACTCTGGTAAAAGGGGAATGCAGTCCAGTGCAGATAGTATCCAGGCAAGTTAGCAGCAGGCCATGTCCCAGCAAGCCAAGAGAGAAGCTTTGAGCTCCATCACAGGCCAGTGGCAAGGCCCTGTAATCCTAGATCAGCAGGCCAGCAGTGAGGCCGCATGTCCATAGCACAAGAATCTTGAGCCAGTGATCCCTCCATCCCAGGTGCAGAGCCCGACTTTAACATAAAATTAAGTCATGGAATAGGTTGAAGAAATGAACAACAGAAAGAACCTAACCATACGAAGTTAATATGGTGACAAGGAAGATCAAAACACAAATTCAGAAAAGGACAAAAATGTCAAAATAGCAGCTTGTAAAGCCTCAAAGAAAAATGTGAATTGGCCTCAGGCCCAAAAATAATTCCTGGAAGAGTTCAAGAAAGGATTTTTAAAACTTAAATAAGAGGCAAAAGAAAAATTGGGAAAATAAATGAGAATGATGCAAGAGCAGTAGACAAAAGAGTCAACAGATTGGAAAAGGAAGCACAAAAAAAAAGATATACAAATACTCACCAAAGAAAACAACTCCCTAGGACACAAATGGGAAAAAAAAGTACAAAAACTGATTGAAGAAAATAATTCCTTAAAAATTAGAATTAGGTAAGTGGAAGCTAATGACTCTATGAGACATCAAGAAACCATAAAACAAAATCAAAAGAATAAAGAAATAGAAGAAAATGTGAAATACCTCATTGAAAAACAACAGACCTGGAAAATAGATTGAGGAAAGGTAATTTAAAAATTGCTTGAATACCTGAAAGCTATGATTTTTTTTGAAAGAGCATATTTTAAGAAATAAAAAAAAATCCTTCCCTTATATCCTAGAACCACAGAGTAAAATAGAAATGGAAAGAATCCACTGATCACCTACTGAAAGAAATCCCAAAATGAAAACCTCAAGGAATATTATAGCCAAATTCCAGAGCTTTCATCTCAAGGAGAAAATACTGCAAGCAACCAGAAAGAAACAATTCAAATATTGTGCAGCCACAGTCAGGATTGCACAAGGTTTACCAGCTTAAAAGGTCAGAAGGTTTGGAATGTGATATTCCAGATATTCTAGGTCAGAGGAGCTAGGATTACAACCAAGAATCATCTACCCAGTGAAATTGAATATAATCCTTCAGAAAAAATGAATATTCAGGCAAATAGAAGTTTTTCAAACATTCCTGATGAAAAGGCTAGAGCTGAACAGAAAATTTGGTATTCGTATACAAGACTCAAGAGAAGCATAAAAAGATAAAGGGGAAAGAGAAAACATAATAGATTCAATAAAGTTAAACTGTTTGCATCTCTACACAGGAAGATGATACTTGCACTTCTTAAGAAACATTACTATTAGGGCAGCTAGAAGGAATATACATCGACAGAGGGCACAGATACAAGTTGATTTTGATGGGATGATATGAAAAAAAATTAAGAGGTAAGAAAAAAGATTTCATTGGAAGAAAAAGGAAGGGAAAAATAAAATGGGGGTAAGTTATCTTACATGAAGAAGTGGGAAAGGCCTATTACAGTGGAGGGAAAGATAGGAGCAGAGTGGCCATCACTTGAATATTGCTCTCATTGGAATTGGCTCAAAGAAGAAATAGCTTATAAACTCAGTTGGGCATAAAAATCTATTTTAATCTACAGAGAAGTAGGAGGAGAGGGGAATAAGAAATGGGTGGGAAGTTAGAAGGGAGAGTGGACTGGGGGATATGGTAATCAGAAACAAAACACTAGTGAAGAGAGACAGTAAAAGGAGAGAGAAAGAAGACTTTCAAAATATGATTAATATAAAATGTTTTGCATAATTGCATATGTATAACCTGTATCAAATCGATTACTGTTTCAGGGAGGGGAGTGGAAAGGAGAGGGAGGGAAGGAGAGAATGAAGAACGCAAAAATTTAAAAAAGGAATGTTAAAATTTGTTTTACATGTAATTGGGAAACACAACATATTATTCAAAAATAAATAAATAAATATGTGAATACATAAAATAATTAACTAATTAAATGTCATCCTGTCCCCTGAAGGTGGGGGTTGGAGGGGTGGGGAACTTGCTTCATGTCTTTCACGAAATATAGTTGAACTTGATACCAAGCTATATTTTTATTTGAGTCTTTGCCTGAAGATATTTTGGAGTAATTCTCTTATTCTGAATTTGCATTTTGAGCACCCCTGTCATTATAACAACTTTTAAAGGTGGGATTGTGTGTGTGTGTGTGTGTGTGTGTGTGTGTGTTTACTAATTCTTTTAGTACTTCCTGACTTCAGACTTTAGGTTAGGTCTAGGCTATGCAAAGCTCTCAAGGGAATGTTCAGGTTGAGCTTATGTCCTTTAGAATCCCATTGATGCTTTCTGAGAGAGGGAGGTATTGACTGTTGTGTTATTCCAGGATCTCAGAAAGAATGTAGGCTTGAAACCTGTGAGCTTTCAGTGCTCCCAAAGTGGTCTGATCTAGGGAAAACTCTGATTGTTGACCTTCTTGTTTGAACTCTCTAAGTTCCTGACTTGAATCTGGAGCTTTATAAGACACCTGTGGGTTTGTCCCTGGTTGCAGTTCCAGTGGATTGTCTCTGGACTCAGCTGCTATCATCTACCTGGAAAGCTCTGCTGGTCTGAAGTGACAAAATTACATGTTCTGCTTTGGTCCAGGATTCATGTCCTTATTATTTCTCTGCAGACTTTATATTACACTGGAAGCTAGAATTGACATTTTGCCCTTCTTCTGACGTCAGATACACATAGCTACTTAGTTGCTGCTTGCTTCTAAAGATGATTTTTGCTCAGTATAGCCTAGGGCTTATGACCACTTTTTACCCCGCAACACTGAGGTGCAGGTCCCTTCCTCAGTCTGCCCTGGATGCCTTATGCAGAACTGGATAGTGAGCAAAAGATATACCAATTGGAACTTGTTCCTGTACCCTGCACAAGGCCAGGCCCTCTGTGCTATATCTACATTTTCTTACCCTGGTACATATCCACTCTCATCATTGGAATCCTCCCCACAACCATTCCTAGCTAGACCCCCAACCCTGCTATACACAGACCTTTCTGTCTAGCTGCCTTTTCCAAACTGGACTGGAAAAAAATTACGTACTATGAAATATTTTCTTGGATTTCCCCATTAAGATTTGATCTGTTGTATTTCCTAGAACGGTTCAGAGGAATTGGGGGGCAGGAATCAGCTGTACTTACTCCTGCTCTTCTGCCATCTTGGTTCCATTTTTTTCTAATATAAAGCTGTATATCTCATTTTATATCATCTTTTAATTTTAAACAAATCATACTCTTCACTTGCCATATCCTAGTTATAATTCACATCCAACTGAGTCTCAGTGAGACCAATGAAGTCAAATATACTTCCTGGCATCATATTCTCTATTGCATTATTTTTACTTCCTGACTCTCTATATTTGTATGTAGTTATCTGAGGCCATACAGATCATTAATTTCTTTCCTTCTTTGTTTCTTTTCTTTTTTCTTTTTGGATATTTTCTTGGATAAATTATGGCCACTCTCTCCAATAATCTTCCTCACTCATCACATTTGCTATTTTTAGTAAACTTACATGGAATAACTTTTTCCATTCCCATCTCATTTTCAGTCTTAAGCCCCTCTTATGTGGATCCGGAAATATCCAGAATAAGATACTTATTGGTCCCTCATTATCCCTGACCAGGAGCAATATCTGTATATGAGCCCTGGTACAAAGTGCCAAATCTCATGCCTTGGCTTCATCTTCTTAGCCAAGTTGTCTTTAAAAATGTTCTCCTTTCTCTTCTGAGATCTCTACCTTTAGTTGGCAGAAGAGATGAAAACTACGTCCTCCATCCCCAAAGGATTCAGCTTCCCAGAACTTCATAATCCTTAGCAATGCTTCTTTGGATCCTTGTGTCATTTGCCCCACAAAAATGACAAGAAATAGATAGTGGCTACCAAATCTCTGAATATTGTTCATTGCCTTCCAGATCTATCCTTTGAGGAGACAGCATACGGGCAGTACCTGGCAGCTTGAAATATGGATGTATCAGTAGACACCAACAAGGAGGCCACTGGAGGTAAGCTCAATTGAGGTGAATAGCCATTGGCCAAATTCATTTTTTTTTCTTGTTGATTAATATTCCAAATGTATTGAACACTTTCAAGGGCTTTAAAAGACCATAAGAAAGAGTCTGTGTTCCCTCTATGGAGATCCTGCAGTTTCTCAAGTTGGAAAGTCACATGATCAGTCTCTTTGGTAATCTCAAGAAGGATGTTTTGGAGAAGGAAGATATTGCAGAGAGAGCAATTAGTATTCTATCAGGTAATTATAGAACCTCAGAGAGAAAATTGCTCTTATGCAAGCCTTTTTTTTTTGTATCCCCAGTACCTAGAATCCATTATAGATACTCAATAAATGTTGAGCGGAATTCAACATCCCTGACAAGCTATTATCCTATCCCAAATGCCAACTGCATAACACAGCGCAAGTTATATAATTTCTCTGACCCTCATTTTACAAATCTGTAAAATAGGGATAATAATTGGATCTACCTCATAGTGTTGTTATGGGAACTAAATTAAATACTCTCTCTATAGTGCTTTGCAAAGCTTGAAGACTAAGCTAAATTGAGCTATAATTGTGTTCACTCTTATCTAGCTTTTCTCATCTTTTTTTTCATGTATTACAGAAGGAACAAAGACAAAAAACTATTCCAGTAGACATTTTTATGTATTCAATATTTGGGAGGGTATTGTGTAGGTAGGTAAAGTAACTGGATTTTTTGTTAAGTGTATAAGAATATCAGATTATAAACTCATTCCCTCAAAGCATCTTTGGAATGACTGTAATCACAAAAATGGGGAAGATCTCATCAGTGGGAATAATATGCATCTCATCAGGAGAGATGTCATTCACCTCATTCTGTCCCATCACGGCATAAAGCTCTTCTGCTAAGTGCCTACATTTTGAAATCTTTTCATTCTATGAGGTTAGGGTATTATGAGTATTCAGTACGGCAACATGTACTGAAAACACTGTTCCTAAGCTTTATGGGTCAGTATTATGTCCAGATCAGCTCCAGAGCAGAGCTGATTCAGCATAGAAATCAAGGCAGAAGGAATGGAGCTCAGCCCAACTACTCTTGTTCAGTTTAAGATCCGGATTACTAGTCATGGATCTTCCTGAGACAATAGCTCAAGCCTACCTCCTGTGAGGTGATATTGTACCTACATACACCAGACGCTATGCCAGCAGAAGGAGTCAATGTGGCATAAGGAGGGCTTGATGGCCTGGTCCACATGACTTTTGGAAGCCAACAGTTTGGAGTCAGGAAGTTAGCACCCCATTCTGTAACAGAAAGTTGCCTCCTCAATTTCATTAGCCATTGGGGTATGCTTTCATGCTGGCAGAAGATAAGAGGTAAGGTATTTGATTACCCCCTTTCCATCTAAGTAACTGGGAAGTTCCAATTGTTTGCTCTAACACTTTTAGAGATTTGTGGAGCTGGGTGTGTAGCTGAAGTATATTGATTGTTAAGAATTAGATTATCAAGGAAAATAAGAAGTTGAGAATTACCAATGACATCTCACGCCCTCCCCCCCTCCCCCGCAAGTTTTCTCTTCTTTGGGCTCTGCTTCTCCTCTTTGTTTTTAAATCTGTTGTTGTAGGGCTTGATCACAAGGTCTTTCACCATCGTCACTCTCAGAGACTGAAGGAAAGTAGGAAAGGAGAGGAGAGGAGAGGACCTAGATGGATAGCAACAGAGTTTGTAATGAACAGTCGTATGTTTGTCAGTAATAAAGAAAGATGTGAAATTAAGTTCTGAGAGAGAATTGATTGTTGGGGCTTAACAAAGGATATAAAGAAAGAGGAGAATATTTGGAACGATGATTACAAAACTATAAGGATTGGGTTAGAGAGGCAGTAAAGAGAGGGAAGGCCAAAAGGGGGAGCGGGAGGAGGGAAGGAGGAGAGAAGGAAGGAAGGATAGAATAGGAAAATAAGAAAGAAAGAAAAAGAGAGGAAGGAAAAGAGAGAAAGAAAAAGAAAGAAAGAAAAAAAAAGAAAGAAAGAAAGAAAGAAAGAAAGAAAGAAAGAAAGAAAGAAAGAGAAAGAAAGAGAAAGAGAGAAAGAGAGAGAAAGAAAGAAAGAAAGAAAGAAAGAAAGAAAGAAAGAGAGGAAGGAAGCAAGGAAGGAAGGAAGGAAGGAAGGAAGGAAGGAAGGAAAGGGAGGAAGGACGGATGGAAGGAAAGGGAGGAAGGGAAGGAAGGAAGGAAAGAAGGAAGGAAGGAAGGAAGGAAGGAAGGAAGGAAGGAAGGAAGGAAGGAAGGAAGGAAGGAGGAAGGAAGGAAGGAAGGAAGGAAGGAATTTCCTCCTTGGGATGGAAGGGGAAGTTGAAGACAGTTAATGTAGCATTTGATCTCCAGACTTGGAGTCAGGAAAACCTGGGTTCGAATCTCATTTTGGAGATTTCCCAGTTCTGTGACATCAGACAGGTCGCCTTCCTAAGGTTCAGGCTCCTCGTCTCTAGAGGGAGGATGAGAACACCTGTAGCACTTACCTCCCAGAGTTGTTTTGAGGCTCAAAGGGCCACTGTCTCTGAAAGTCTTTGTAATGGTTCAAGCGCTCATAAATGTCATTTATTATTCCAATAATGACAGAGCTGGGACTTTGGAGATTTCTCCAAGGCTAGCAAGGCTGTGGGGACAAACCTGGCAACAAGTGGGATGGCCGTACTGTGATGGCCAGACCTGAAACGGTCAAAGAGCATGCCACCAACAGGCTGCCACCAAATAGTGAGGATTTTCAGCTACAGTAACTCAGGAAGAGTGTCTGCAAAGCTAGGCTAGCAGCAATAATGATAATTGTAATAGTAAGATTAACAGATACTCATATAGCACTTTAAAGATTGTAAAGAACTTTACACACATTATCTTATTTAATGAGAAACTGAAGCTGAAAGAGGTCAAGAGAGTTGCTTATGGTTCCATAGTTAAAGTGAGAGACAGAATTTGAACCTCGGTCCAGCTATAGTACTCTATGCTATACTGCATCTGGAGGGGGCAGGGAGAGATATAGAAATGGCATTGTCAGAGTGCCTATGGCTTTCATTACCCTTGGTGTAAATTCATTTCAGCAAATAGGACAAAGATAATGACCAAAAGAAAAAAAAAGAAAGAAAAGCAGAAAATCCTATTGCAGAAGCTGTGAACAAGGCATGACTTGAGAGGCAATTGTCTTTTATTAATGTACGGATCTTAAAAAGATGAACTAACTGGATTAGCATTCCAAAATCAAAGAATCTGGGACCTGGAAGTGACCTTAAAAGCTATCAAGTCTAGAGGCAGCAAACTCCTGGTGCAAAGGTCACCAACATCTGCAATGCAGCATGAACCAGATTAAAATGTAATTGAGAAATGCTTAAGAAAATAAAAGTATTTGTAGTATGACATAGATAATATTAATTTGTGCTTTTCTAAGTTAACATTTGGCCCTCACCATTTCTACTTTAGTTTGGCATCACTTATTGGACCAGGCCCCTCATTGTAAGGAGGGAGAGCATGAGATCCAGCAAAATGAAGTAACTCCACCATTGCATCCCCGTCAAACTGAGTTGAGTGACCTGGCCATGCCTCTTTTTGCTGGCAGAAATGAGATTAACATTCTAGTACCATGGCTTGCACAGTAATGCCTTCTCATTACTTTTCTAGACTCCCTGCTGTCTGAGATGGTAGATTCCTGCACTTTGTCTCACCTGTTAGCCCTAGTCATTCCATTGCTGCTCTTCTGTGCCATAACATCTCTTAAAAGCTGGTTGTTTCTAAACTGGGTTTTAAAAAGAGTTGGACTGTCTGGGGAGATCTAGGCTTAAATCCTCCCTCTGGTGATTATTACTTCTGTGGCCTTCAATTGTTCATTCACTTTGCTTCTCCAAGAAGATCCAGTTTACCTAATTCCTCTAAATTCTGCATTTGGAGCTCTAACCTTTCTCCCATTTTGCAGCTCCAAAGTTCCAGTTCCCTGGTAAGGAATGTCTGCGCTTGAATTTCCTACTCCAAGCACCTGAATCTCAGAAAGAATGTTAGATTCCCGATTCTTCCTTCCTGCTCAGTTTCTATTACTAAAGCCATCATTCTCTTCAATCCCAAATTTGGAAGGATTGTCTAGCTCCTTCTCTTCTTAATCCTATCCCATACTTGAGCTCTGATATTTTCTGTGAAGTATCTCTTGGGTCTGACTCTTGCAAACCTGGCCTCAGCTTTCACTTTGCCCCCAAGGTTCTCATCTCTTCATTGCTCGATTGTTACAAGTATCTCTTATCTTTCTTTTTGGACTTTACAATGCTTCCTGCTCTAATTAGCCCTGCTCACAGCTGCTGGAATAATTTTCCTTAAAAACAATTTCTCATGTAGCTTCCTACTCAAAAGCTTATAGGAATTTCCCTTTGTGGCTCATGTTGAATCAGTGTTCTTCAAACTGCCTTGCAATGCTCTCCACTAATTGTGTAGCCTCAGGGCTTCAAAGGATCCATGGGCTTAGCAGTGTGCATACTCCCTTCACAGGTGTAAATGGCAAACCCCATACCTTCTTTTCTATGTTCTTTTATATCCTTCCATGGCCCTTCTTACAGGATCTACCTAGTGTGATGGATGTCTTTCTCAACTTCTAGGATTAAATAACAGATTCTCCTATTTGGCATGTAAAACCCTTTATACCCTGTCCTCAAACTACAATTTTAAACTTAGAACACACCTAATTATAGCTTTGCACACTCTAGGGTCCAGTCAAAATGACCTGTCAGATTTTGTCATACATTGTACTAAATCTCCTACCTCATTGCATTTGTCCACCCTGTCCTCTATGCCTAGAATGCTCTACAACCTCATCTCTACTTTTAAGAATGTTGAGTTGACTTCAGGGTACCGCTAAAGGGAAACCTTACACATGAGCCTCTTCTTGTCCCTCCTGCTGCTAATATCTTTTCCCCGAAACAATTTTGCATCTATTTGATCGGTAGCTTTATAAGCACAAGTTGTCACGCCCACCTCAAGTTCACAGACTTTTGTCTTCATATCTTCAGTGCTTAGCACAGCACCTAACACAAAATAGGAGATCCATAAATGTGTGTTAGTTGATTAGTGGATCAACTACTACAGGCAAACCAATGGCCTTTACATCACTCTTGCCTTTGCATCTCTACACCGCCAATAGAGAGCCAGTGTGACCACTCTAGCTCACAGAACTCTCTTTTATTTGAACCAATAGGCAGTCTTCACATCTTTGGCACTTAACACCATACATGCCACATACTAGGAGCTTAGTAACTGCTAAGTTTCATTTCATTTCATGTTTTGTCCTTACCGTTCATTTGATGCTTAATCATAGTTGGCTGATGTCTCTGGCACAGTCTTCTCATACTGTTATTTTACTTGTAACAAGTGCATAGATTGTGTGATCCTTATGGGAAGGGACTATGAATGGCACAGAAAGTACAGAATGGTGATACGTTAATAATTAATAATCACGTCTGCTGCTTCCACTCCTGCTCCAAGCTCTGCTGTCATGGATTAAGCAGACAAATCTTAATTCCTAATCCAAACACATCAAACTTGTCAAGGAAGCACATGCCCTTTTTTTGTTGTTGTTGTTCAGTCATTTCAATTGCGTCTTACTCTTCATGACTCCATTTGGGGTTTTCTTGGCAAAGATATTGGAGTGGTTTGCCATTTTCTTCTCCAGCCCATTTTACAGATGAAGAAACTGAGGCAAACAGTATGATGCAATTGCCCAGAATTACACACATGGTAAGTGTCTAAGGAGAAATTTGAACTCCGAAAGGGGCATCTTCCTGATTTCAGGCCTGGTGCTCTATGCACTATAGTGCCACGTAGCAGCTATAATTGTTAAAGGAGGTTAAATTGATTTCTTTGTAACTTCCATGCATCACTCCTGGCTGTGTCCTCTGGGACCATTCCTCCTCCACTCGACAGCCCAGCAAATATTTGAAAATAGCCATTGTGCAGCTAGGTGGTGCGGTGGATAGAGCACCGGCCCTGAAGTCAGGAGCGCCTGAGTTCAAATATGGCCTCAGACCAAACACTTGACACACTTACTAGCTGTGTGACCTTGGGCAAGTCACTTAATCCCAATTGCCTTAAAAAAATAGCCATTGTGTGTGTCTCTAAGTTTTTTCTTCTTTAGGATAAAAGTGCCTAGTTCCTTAGACCAACCCTCATGTGACATGACTTCAAGACATTTCTCACAACTTAGTGAGGCTCGTTTTTGGAAAATAGACGCGCAGCCCGCTACTGAAAATGAGTTCATATCTGTAGAGCACTTGGTACACTGCCTGGTATACAGTGGGCATTTAATAAATAAATACTTGGGGGGAAACGAAATACTCTGTTTTTTTAAAAGGTACTTGGGAAATGTTTAATAAAATAAATAAAAATATAATACTATATAAAAACAATAAATGCTCTCTTCTCTTCCCTCTATGAGACATGTACTCCAAACCCCATTACCTTGGTAGGCCCTCCTCTGGCTTGTGCTTTGCTGGCTAGCCTTTAGGTCCCCAGGTCCCCCGTCACGACACAATGATGGCCAATGGAAAATTTTAGAGGAGGTATCAAGTATTAATTCACTTAATTAATGAAATCCTTTTTGGAATTCCCTACCACTTTTATCCACTAATGCAAATCCTTTCACTCAAAAATTCATGCATTGGCCTCACTTGTTGAATCTTCACCATAAATTGATTTTGCAAAGGTTGATAACTCATTCTGCTAGTCTTTCTTAATTATTATGTGGGTGCACACACACACGTGTGTGCATGTGACTGGCAGTCAAGGAACCTAGAGCTTTTAAACCCAGGTTTGATACCAACTTCATGCATAGCCTTTAACCGTCCCCTAATCTCCCTGATTCTGAGTTTCCTCTTTGTAACAAATAAAGGAGCTGCGTTAGATGGATGTGAAGGTGCTTTCCATCTCAACTTCCATGGTGCTATATGGATTTACTATTTCATATCCAACTTTAAGCTACTTAAGGGCAGCAACCAAACAAGACAGAAGACTAGAAGAGCTGGTTGTGACCCTAGGCTTGTGACTGTATACATCAAACTTAACCTCTCTGTATCTCAGTTTCCCTAGTTGTGAAAAAAGGCTGATAATAATTGTGCTATCCACTTCATACAATTGTTGTGAGGGGAAGCTTTGTAAATTTTGAAGAAACTTTAATTATCGGTACAGGTTATTTTGCATATCTCTCAGAGCATTGACTGAAATGTTCTTCACACATTAGCCATTTGATATCCCTGAGTATTTTATCAAACACAAAACCGTGATGCTAACTTTCAAAGTTGTTGTCTGCCCCCAGCCTTGGGTAAGGCTGTGAGAGACTAGTGGAATCTCACAATCTCCCAGTTGACTAATCTGACCCATGTATGAACGAAAACCTTACACTTTATTTGATCATTCCATTTCCCTCCAAATGGAATTAAAAGCTCTTTTTTATTTTCCTTAGCATTTGTTGCCATTCTCAGCTCATTTTGCACCAAGACATAAAAGGACAATTGACACAGTTATTAAAGTACTTGTAGGACCATGTCATTTTGGGGGTAATTTCTCCTCAGTAATTTGCTCTTATTTTCATATTTTCATTGCAATTTAAAACCCAAATTGATGAGAGTCCATGGTGTATTAGTATGTTCAGGCAGCTCCTTCTTTCCTTCCTCTTAGGAATCATTTGTGGTTGAGTTGTCAACAGTTTGTTCTTGAAAGCATCATATGCTATCGAAACTCCCTTCAGTCGGAGAATTCTACATTGTTGATCCTTCCTCTGAACTTCCTCCGAACACTTGGAAATACATTCTACCCAAATCTAGCATTAAATGATTCCTGACTCTCTGATTCCCATCTCTCTCTCTCTGTCTTTTTCTTTCTCTCTCTGTCTCGCTCTCTCTCCTTGCTTTCTCCTTTCTCTCCTCCTCCCTCCTCTCTCACACATATGATAGAATATGTGTATGTGTGTGTATCTCATTTGCTGTGACAGCTTCAGTTGCCACCTCTACATAAATGACTCCCAAATATATATGTGTGTTTGTGTGTGTGTGTATGTGTGTGTGTGTGTGTGTGTGCGTGTATAAAACCAAAACTGGCCTTTGTCCCAAGATCTAGAACCTCATATCCACATGCCTGTGAGATATTTCTATTGAGATGTTCCATTGCTAGCTCAAAACCAAAATATTCTTAAATTTATTATCCATGGGAAAGAATCAGTAAATCAAAAATAGCCAAAAGTACAGAAGTGAGAGATCTTGTTGTTTTTCCTTCATTCTCAAAGAAGACCAATCACATTATGGGTGATGTCTTGACCTGTGCATGAATTGGATTTAAGTAATCAACTTCACTCTCTCTTCCTGAGTCACTGAAGTTCAGTATCAATATAAAAGTCAAGATGACTGATATTGGCCCACGATGCAGTGGATGACCATGGCAGCTTCAACATCTAAGCAAGCCCTAAGTGCTCCATGGAGCCTGCTTTAACTGCCTTCATGGCCAATGGAACAAACTGTTCTCATCCACCTACTCCATCAGGGAAATTCTTTACATGCTTTGGGTAGACATATCTCTAACTCACTGACAGATTTGAGGCCTCTTAGTTACCCTTAACCTGGTTTGGCCTATCTGCTGAGATGGTCTACCAGTGTGAGTCTCTGAGCAAGCTACAGCTTCTTGAAACCACAGGAGAGAGTTGGGTGAAGGTGAACACCAAAAGTGGATGAGCAGCCCTGAAGAGGGCTTTGCAAGCTCTAACCACAGAGGTGTTAGTCCTCCTGAATACTCCAAGTCATGAGGTCATGCCGTGTTTAAAGGTAAGTGAATCCAAAGTGGAAGAGATGGACTTGGCATTATAAAGAGGAGTGAAAGACAAGAGAGAGGTCAACTGAGAATCAAGAGCAGATTTTGTGTGACTGTTGAAATGGGAGACATGAAGACAAGAGATTGTGATCAGACAACGGGATTTAAAATTTCAGGGTGGTGGAGATGATGGCATTCTAAGATAGTGAAGTCATAAGGCTGAAGTTTGGTGAAGAAGGAGGCTTACTGAAGATGAAGATACTAAAAAAAAAACTGAAAAACTTGGAGTAGGATGGAGGAGTCCATAAGCCAGGTATGAAAGTCATTAGGCAAATTGAGAGAATGATCTGGTGCTCAGTTGATTCTGGCAATAAGACCAAAGTGTATGTAGATGGAAGAGGCAGGTGATGAACAGATAAATGGACGTGGCTGGAAGAAAAGGAAGCCATGAGATGGTGCTAATGGAATTGCCTAGAAGAAGCTGTGGAAAATAAGGACTATAACAACCCCTTCCGCTAACTTCACAAATTGGGTGTCAATGTGGAAAAGGGTAAAAACAGTGACCTTCAAGGACAAAATTGCAAAAGATGTGATGTCTTCAGGAGAAACTCTTTGTTCAGTGAAACCTAGAAGGTAAAAAGAGCATTAGAAGAAAGTTCCAAGAAAGAGAAGAAGTTTGTAGAATGAGGGCTCTGAGTTTTAAAGGAAGCATTAAAAGCTATCTATAGTCAAATGAAAAAATGCTCTAAATCACTATTGATTAGAGAAATGCAAATCAAAATGACTCTGAGGTGTCACATTGCACCTATCAGATTGGCTAACATAACAAAACAGGAAAATGATAAACATTGGAGAAAATGTGGGAAAATTGGAACACTGATGCATTGTTGGTGGAGTTGTGAACTGATCCAACCATTTTGGAGAGCAATTTGGAACTATTCTCGAAGGGCTATAAAAATGTGCACAGCCTTTCACCCAGGAATAACATTTCTAGGGCTGTATCCTGAAGAGATCATACAAATGGGAAAAGGACCCACATGTACAAAAATATTAATAGCAGTTCTTTTTGTGGTGGCAAAGAATTGTAAATTGAGGGAATGTACATCAATCGGGTAATGGCTGAGCAAGTTGTGGTATATGAATGTAATGGAATATTATTGTTCTGTAAGAGATGATGAGCAGGCAGACTTCAGAAAAACCTGGAAAAACTTGTGTGGCCTGATGCTGAGTAAAGTGAGCAAAACCAGGAGAATGTGGTACTCAGTAACAGCCATGTTGTGCAATGACTAGTGTCGATAGACTTAGCCTTTCTCAGCAATGCAAGGATGTAAAACATCTCCAAAGGTCTCATGATGGAAAATGCTGTCCACATGCAAAGACATAACTATGGAGTTTGAACGCAGATCAAAGCATGCTACTTGCAATTTTTTTTATTCCATTTTGTTTTCTCTTTCTTGTGGTTCTTTCTATTGGTACTAATTCTTTGTTACAACATCACTAATGTGAAAATATGTTTAATAGGAATGTATATGTAGAGCCTATATCAGATTGCAAACCATCTTGGCGAGGGAGTTGGGGAGGGATGGGGAGAAAATTTTCGAACTCAAAAGCTTATGGAAGTGATTGTTGATAAATTAAAATAAATTAATGAAAAAAGTTTTTAAAAATGGAAAAAGGATCCACATGTACAAAAATATTTATAGCAGCTATTTCTGCGGTGGCAAAGAATTGGAAATTCAAGAGGACCTGCATTCAAATCTGGACTCAGATACTTGACACTTACTAGCTGTGTGACCCTGGACAACTCACTTAACCCAACTGCCTCACCAAAAAGCAAAAAAAAAAAAAGAATTGGAAATTTAGGGGTGCCCATTAATGGGGGGGGTGGCTGAACAAGTTGTGATATATGAATGTAATGGAATGCTATTGTGCTATAAGAAATGATGAGCAAGCAGACTTCAGAAAAACCTGGAAAGACTTATATGGACTGACACTTAGTGAAGTGAGCAGAACCAGGAGAATGTTGTATACAGTAACAGCCACATTGTGTGACAACTGACTTTGATTGACTTAGCCCTTCTCAGCAATGCAAGGATCTAAGACATCTCCAAAAGCCTCATGATGGAAAATGCTATCCACGTCCAGAGAAAGAACTATGGAGTCTGAATGCAGAACAAAGAATACAATTTGCTCTTTTGTTTTTCTTCCATTTTGTTCTGTTTCTTCTTTCTTGTGGGTCCTCTTACAACATGAGTAATGTGAAAATATCGTTTAATACGAATGTGTACGTATAGCCTATATCAGATTGCACGCTGTCTTGAGGAGGGAGGCGGGAAGGGAAGGACAGAAAGTGTAAAACTCAAAAGCTTATGGAAATGAATGTTGAAAACTAATAATAAATTAATTAATTAATAATAAAAAATTAAAAAGGAAGCATTAAACATACTAGGCAATTATGGATCAGGTAGGTCAGGAGAGGAGATGTTCTTCCAACTTACCTCGTTTTGAAATAAATTAAAATTATTATTAATCTAGATTAGAATTCCACATCTTGGACTGCATGATTCTACAAGATTGCAAAGTCCTTAAAAGTAAGGACTATTTATTTTTTATTTCACTTTTAAATATTTTTACCATATTTACTTTGATGTCTTATCAGTCAGTCAATAAACATTTTGCTGGCCCCTACTGTGTGCCAAGCATTGTATCTGTCGTAATGCTGCTCAGTCATTTTCAGTTGTATCCAGCTCTTTGTGTCCCTATTTGAAATTTTCTTGGCAGAGATATTGGAGTGGTTTGCCGTTTTCTTCTCCGTCATTTTACAGATGATAAAACTGAGGTAAATAGGATTAAGTAACTTGTCCAGGGTCACATGGCTAATAAGTGTATGAGGCTGGCTTTGAACTCAGGAAGATGAATCTTCCTGACTCCAGGACCAACACTCTATTCACTGTGCCACCTAAATGTCCTGTACCTACCATAGTAATGAACATACACTAAGTGCTGAGTAAGTGTGTATTACATTTAACTAAGCAAATACTGTTTGACCAAACTATGAACTAAGATAACCTCTTAATTTCTTTCCTATACCTATAATTTTATGTTGTATGTTTCCTTTAAAAAGTAAAACAAAATTAAAAAACAAAACAAAACAATACTCATATAATTTCCTCCCCTTCCTTGCTGCTATTTCCATTCTCAAAGTGGGAAGAGAGTATCGTGGGCCCTGGCCTAACTATTCTGGCCACTTTGTTAACGCTTGGGATCCTCACCACAATTTACCAAAAAATACCCAGTGATTTGCCTACCATTAAACAATCATCAGTGGCAAAGTGAAAAGGCGTCACACCAAAATATTCTTCAGCAGTTCTTTCCTTAAGATCTGTGTCTCTGTGAGAAACAGAAAACATGGGAGAGGAGGAAGATGATTTTCTAATGAAGAAAGGTTAGTGGTATTCACATTTAGAATTTCCTGTCAAGTGTTAATTTTAGCTCCTTTGGTCCAGAGAGGAAGGACTAGGCCACTGCTATATCTACACCTTCCTTCATGACTGTGGGAAGAGAAGGAAGGGGATATAAGGAATCTCAGAATTGAGTTTAGAGGGAGTTCTAGACAAGGAAGAGAGATGTGAGAGAGGGAGCAGGAATTCTTGATCCTAATGAACTCACATGGAAAATCTAAGATGACAGAATAGTAGGAAGAAGTAGAATGAGCTCCACACCTACCATACCAGACTGCTCCAAATAGATGTAGAAAATGCACCAGACCTATTCCTCACTAGGAAATCTAAGAAAAAAAAAATTAAGTCCATCATTTTTCCAGCCTAGGTTGGCATACAGAGACAGACACAGAGGTCCGTACACACTGGGGAAAGGGTCTCGTTAAGAGTATGCAGAGAAGATGATTCTAGCATCCAGGGACTGTGCTCAGAGGCAAGATGAGGTCTCAGACCTATAACAGGGTACCACAACCAGTTCTGGGTTATGGAGCCAGGGCAGACTGAAAAAGGGACCTATGCCAAGGGATGTTATTCTAAGGTATACAATGGTAGTGGTTCCTAGACTATGCATTGAACTGGGACCAAGTTCAAAAGTAAACAGTAACTGAATAGTTCTGACCCAAGTGCAGAACAGGGGCTCAGTTTCCACCCAATCTGAATCTATAAAGAAATTACTCAGATTCAAATATGTCATGAACATACAGGATTCAGAACATGGGAAAAGCAATTAGACTTTGCTCTGGCTCAGACCACATTGGGAGCACTAAAAGCTTGCTGTTCCCCAGACCAAAATGTCCCTGAAAGTCTGAAATAATGTAACACTCAATATCCCCAAGAAATCAGGAACAGGCTTAGCCTACCATTTCCTCCAGAAGTGTGGCAGAGCCTAGCCCTAATAAAAAGCCCAAAGTCAGAAAGTAGTCTGAAAGGATGAACAAAGAAACAAAAAATCTCACAATTAAAAGTTTTATGGTAACAACGATTCTCAAGAAACAAACCCAGAAGAGATTGCCTCCAAAAAATCTACAAGCAAAACCTCAAAGAAAAATCCAGTTTGGACACAGATTGAGTGAGGATTCCTAAAAGAGATGAAATAAGAGGTTTTTTTTAAAAGTTTAAAATATTGGGGGTTTTCCATTTTTTTTTAAATAAATGAAATGGAATGGATAGAGGGAAAATGGAAAAGAAGTGGGAGCTGTAGAAGAAGGAAGAAAGATTGCAAAGAGAATTGACAACTTGGTGCAACTTGATACAAAACATTGCTCAAACAACAATGTCCCTAAAAATTAGAATATATCAAACAGAAGTCAATGACTTCATGTGACAGCAAGACATTAAAGCAGTCAAAAGACTGGGGAGAAAAAGAAGAACATGTAAGGCATCTCAGAGGAAAAAAAGTGACCTGGAAAACAGATCAAGGAGAAGAAAAAAAGCCAAGAGTCACCAGACTATGCAAAAACCATGACCTCAAAAAGGAAAAAAAAAACCTAGACATCATATTCCAAAACATCATAAAAGAAGACCACCCAGATCTCTTAGAACAAGATAGTAAAGTAGAAAAAAAATTACCAGTTACCTCCTAAAAGAAACCTCAAAACAAAAACTCCTGGGAACATTGTAGCCAAAATTCAGAGGTTTAAGGTAAAAAAAAACACACAAAACTATTGCAAGCAGTCAAGAGAAACGATTCAAGTGCTAAGGAAACAGTCAGAATTACATACAATTTTGTAGCCACTACATTAAAGAACCACAGAGTTTAGAATATATTTCAGAAGCTAAAGGATATTTTGAAAGAAAAAAAATATCTTAGACAGCAAAACTGAGTATGATCCTACAAGGAAAAAAATGCATCTTTAATGCAAGGGAAGACTTCTAAGCTTTCCTGGTGAAAAGACCAAAGCTGCCTGAAAGTTTTGAAGTTCAAACATAGGAGATAAGAGAAGCATTAAAAAGGCAAACCCAAATGAAAAATAATAATGGACAAATTGCCTATATTCTAATATGGAGACAAGATACATGTGTGTCTTTTGAATCCTATCATCATTAGAGATTACAGAGGGAATCAAATTAAACAGAAGGACTGGGAGTGGTTCTATGATACCTTAATGATCTTAAAAGAAGTATGGAAAGGGAGAAGAAAAGGAAGTAATTGGGGTGGAAGAAGGAAAGGAAGGGGAAGGAAAATTCTCTCACCTAATTGGGCTAAAAGTCTGTACAAATAAGGAGGAAAATGTGAGGATACAGCAGACATCTAAACTTCACTCTCATCTGAGTTGGTCAAAGGAGAGAAAAATACACACACAGAGTTTGGCACAGAAATACTCTCTATTGAGTGAATAGAGAAATAGAAAAGTGGAAAAGAGAGAATAAGAGGGAGGCTAGATTAAAGGGGAGGGATTGTTCCTAAACAAGGCAAAGTTAGAGGATATATAAATATACAGCTTTCTTTGAAGAGGCAAAGAATGGGAATCTAAGGGGGTGTCTATCAATTAGGGAAAGGTTGAGCCGATTATGATATATAAGTAGATGGAATACTATTGTGTTGTAAGAAATGATGAAAGGGATGGTTTCAGAGAAACCTAGGAAGACTTGTATGAATTGATGCAAAATGAATTGAATGGGGAGCAGGGCAGCACTGTAAAATGACCAAAATTTTATAAAGACTAACATCTTGGAAAGATATATAAACTTTGATCAACATAATGACCAATAACCATGATTCCAGAGGATTAAAGATGAAACATACTACCCACTCCCTTATAGAGATGTAAAAGATTCAGAGTACAGAAGGCGGGTTTATGTATGTGTGTGTACACACACATGTGTGTATATATGTATATTTGTGTATTTTCATGTGTATATACATATATGTTTAATGCACATGTGTATGTGTACATAATACATCTCATATATGTATGTGTATATATTTATATACACACACTTTTTTTTCCTTTAGACATGGCCAATGAAGAAATTTGTTTTGTTCTGATATACATGTTTATAACAAGGGTTTAATTTTTCTTTTGTTCTCAATTAAGGATGGATCATAGTTGGGGGAGATTGGGTAGAGTTTTGCTGGTTAAAAAAAATTAATTTAAAAAAATCATAAGTCCAGTCCCTATCCCTATTTAGCCTTGCAATAAAGGTGTGTGGGAGGGACATCCTGATGATAAGATCAAAGAATTATAACGTAATTGTCATCACTTCATGCTGCACAAATGGTGAAATGTCAGTCTGTGTCAGTGGGATATTACCCTCTCTGACATCACAGCGTTTCCACTTCCAGTTTTCCTGCATTTCTCTGATTTGTTTCCAAATGGAAAGGGTGTTGGTAAGATGAATACAAACTTAAGCCTGGGAAGAAGTTGATGGATGGATGGCTCTGGGTGGTGGAATGGAAAAAATCCTTTTCAGGAAAGTATCCAGATTACTAACTGGAAAAGGGTAGGTAGAAAAACTCATGTCAGTAGAGAAAAATGTATGAATAACACCAAGGTCAGAGCTTGGGATGTTTGAGAGTTAAGGTGAAGGCAGGTGGCTCAGCCACCATGCTAAGACTGAGATGATCTGTTTCAAAGAATGTCAATACTGGAAGTAATATCAGAGGTCATCCAGTCCAACCTAGGCATGCATAAGTACTTAATAAATGCTTTTTCATTCATTCATTCAACCCAAATTAAAACTAGAATTCCTTTGGCATCTACCCAATAAGCAGTCCTTTGCCCTTTGCTTGAAGTCAAACTGACAAGCATTTACTAAGCACCTGCTCTATTTCAGGCACTGTGCTAGGCACAAAGACGCCTGCCCTCAGCTTAGGCATCCGATTCTACCTTTGGGCATCCTGAATTGTTAAATTTTTCTCAGATAAGAACTAAATTTGTGTCTACAACTTCTCTCCATTGGTCCTGGGTTTTTTTTTCCCTCTAGAGCTAGACAAAACAAAACTAATCCTCCTCCAAAGTGATGACTTTTCAGATATTTGAAGGCAGATGTCATGCCATTCCTCTTTGTCTTACCCATTCACTTAAAATATAGAACCAATATCCAGATAAAATCCTTTGACCCCCTGTTTCATTGTTTTCTCTAAAGAAAGAAGAATAACATGAAGAAAGGACAAAACAATAGAATGACATTGAGACAGCTTACCTCTGAAGTACCAACCTCCAGGTAACTAATTTAGGGAAAATCAAAGAAAGCTCAGTCCTCAAGCCTTCTGAGGTAGCCTTCACTTATGTCCTTAATGACCTGCCCTTTGAGCTGGTCATTAATCCTAAAGCCAATTCCTGCTCATGTCGCCATGAATATCAAATAGCTCTTGTAGTCCTTACCACTGGAGTTGTCACAAAGCCCATTCCCATTTCTCTAAAGAGATGTTGGTATATTTGCGTCAGTGTTCATGCACAGTGCCCATTCTTTATGAATCTGTTCAAAAGGCAAGAGCACAATTAGAAAAGCAAGGAATAATCTCACCTGTCAGATCTATGGAGAAGGGAAGAATTCATGACCAAACAAGAGATAGAGAGCATTATGAAATGTAGAATAGAGATTTTTAATTATATTAAATTAAAAGGCTTTTGCACAAATAAAACCGATGCCACCAAGACTAGAAGGAAAGCAGAAAACTGGGAAATTATCTTTACAGCAAGCGTCCCTAATAAATGCCTCATCTCTCAAACACATAGAGAACTGAGTCAAATTTATAAGAATACAAGGCATTCCCCAACTGATAAATGGTCAAAGGATACAAACAGGCAATTTTCAGATGAAGAAATCAAAGCTATTTATAGACACATGAAAAAATGCTCTACATCACTTTTGATTAGAGAAATGCAAATTAAAACAACTCTGAGGTACCACTTCATACCTATCAGATTGGCTAATATGACAAAAAAGGGAAATGGTACATTTTGGGGAGGATGTGGGAAAATTGGGACATTAACGTATTGCTGGTGAAGTTGTGACCCGAACCAACCATTCTGGAGAGCAATTTGGAACTATGGCCAATGGGCAACCAAACTGTGCCTACCCTTTGATCTAGCAATACCACTACTAGGTCTGTATCCCAAAGAGATCATTAAAAAGGAAAAGTACCTAGGTGTACAAAAATATTTACAGCAGCCCTTTTAATGGTAGCAAAATATTGGAAATTGAGGGAATACCCATCAATTAGGGAATGGCTGAACAAGTTGTGGTATAGAAATGTAATGGAATACTATTGTGCTACAAGAAATAATGAGCAGGAAGACTTCAGAAAAACCTAGAAAGACTTACATGAACTGATGCTGAGTGAAATGAGCAGAACCAGGAAAACATTGTACAATATCAGCAACATTGTGTGACGATAAATTATGAATGACTCAGCTCTTCTCAGCAACACAGTGATCCAAGACAAGTACAAAGGACTGCAATGCTATCCACATCCAGATAAATCTGCACTCTGAATGCAGATTGAAGCATTTCTTCACTCACTTTATTCTTTTTTTGTATTTTTCCTTTTGATCTGTTTCTTCTTTCACAACTGTGACTGATACAGTAATATGTTTTGCATAATAGCACATGTATAGCATATATCAAATTGCACATCATTTTAAACAGAGGGGACGAATGAGGCAAACAAAATCGGAACTCAAAATCTTGTAAAACGAATGCTAAAAATTGTCTTGACATGTAACTGGGGGAAAAATAAAATGCTATTTAAAAAAGATAAGAGCACCTCAGCTGTAAAGTCCAGTGTGAGCACACTCTTTCAATTCTTCCACATATTCTAGTAGCCAATGTTTTTATGATGCTGCAAAATTTGAAAAAAAAATGTCTTATATATATTATCATTTGGTCTTCGCAATTTCATGAAAACATAGTATTATTGTCCCCAAATTTGCCAATGACTCAGCTGAGGCTCAGATGTGGCAGAGCTGCTGACTTGAATAAGATAATTTTTGTAACTGCTTAACTCATTGCTTGGTACGTAGTAGGCATTTAATAAATCTGTATATGCTCCTTCCTTCCTACTTCTTTTAGATATGGCATGGAAGAAAAAGCAGAAAGAAATGGAATGCTGACTTGGAGTGGGAGGAGACTCAAGAGAAAAGTTATTTTCTTAAAATAGGAGAGAGAATGTTAAACTAACCTTGGAGCTTTGTTTCTGGACACAATTATTTTGGCAAGGATATTGAAACACTGGAATACACCTGGAAAGAATGATCAGAATGGAGGGGACTGAAATCTTGCCATAAGGAGTTCAGTTGAGGGTATGAGAGATGTCTAACTGAAGAAGGAAATTCTTTGTGGAGGTGAAGATATGGGGCATGATGACTGTCTTCAAGTATTTGTCTTGTCTCTCTCTCTCTCTCTCTCTCTCTCTCTCTCTCTCTCTCTCTCTCCCTCTCTGTCTCTCTCTGTCTCTCTGTCTCTCTCTGTCTCTCTCTCTCTCTCTCATTCAGAGGACAAAACCAGGAGTAATGGGGGAGGGAGGAGTTGCAAAGAAGCAACATTTGGCTTGATGTCAGGAAAAATATCCTCCCATTTAAAGCTGCCCTATAGTGGAATGGGATCCCTTGGAAAAAAAAAAATGTTTCCCACTCAGCAAAAGTCTTCTAGTGATATTTGGAAGGCCACTTTTTGATATGATGAAGAGGTCATTTGTGCTTCAAGGAAGGACTGAATTGGACATTTCTAAGGCCCCGCCTGTACTTGGAATCTGGGATTATGTGACTGTCTCTTAGTACTTGACATTCTTCTTTTGAACACAGTCAAACTCTTCTAGAATTTTTTGCAATATATTTACTAAAATTGATTTTATGTGATACCCTTTCACTAATATTGGAATGCTTATATATTAAGGAATATTAATCAAATTTAAAAATATATTGACTATCTCAGTTATTCCTGACAGCTGTAATTTTGTTATAGATGTTGTCAACATCATGGAATCGATCATATTCCCCTAAATAGCCTAACTTCCTAGTTCAGTCATCTCCTGAATTCCCAAGACTGACTCCTCCACTCTACCTTAGCCACACAGACACGGTCATCACCTTGACCTTGCTGTCACTCAGAAGCATTATGTTTTCATGTCGATGAAAACTAAATTTCCTTTATCCAATCATAGTCTTGTATTATTCCATCTTTCCTTCTCCATTATTACTCCCTAAATTTGTCTTCCTTCCTACTGTGACCTTTAATCCTCAGCCCCTCAATTCTTTCCCAGTCTTTCACCCATGCATTGACTACACTCTCTGAGGAATAGATCTATCTTGATCGACTGTTGAATTAACTCTGCGTTATGTCATATACTGAAGTCCCTTATGACCTTCTTCTACCACCAATCTTGCCTTGCTGAACTCTAACCTTGGATTATTCCTACTGCCCCCAGCTACTGCACCTATCCATGTGCTGCTGAATAGAGCCAGAAAAAGTCATGAACTGTCCTGATTGGTCTTACTACAAATTGAAGTTACATGATCTCAATGGGTCCTTACTACACCAAGACAAAGGATTTTATATCCCCTAGGCTCCTCTGCCTCTCGTAGAAGAAAACAAGGCTCAGGAGCAGCAGAAGCAGGAGGAGGAGGAATAATGAGCCTGACTTTCTTCAAGTCTCAGCTAAAGTTTGACTTTCAGCAGCAAATTTTTCCCAGTCTTCTTTGATCTTCGTGCCTTGTGTCTGAGGCTATCCTCAACATAGCCTGAATGTCTCTTGTTTTACATGGTCATATGCATATTGTCCCCACCATTAGAATGTGACTTCCTTTAAAACAGATGCTATTTCCCCCCTTTGTTGTATCTCCAGTGCTTAGCATAGTCCCTGGCTACGTAATTGGCACTTAATAAATGCTTGTTGACTATTGACTGACTAAGAGAGCTCCTTCCTGAAAAGTCTTGCGTCTATATAGAAAACAATAAAGATATATGGATTGGTCCATTGAGTGACATGGTCTCATGACTCTGATAGAAACTACCAGCTCCAGGCATGTGATGGCAAGGGCAAGATGACCTTATCCTTGCAGGCTTTCCCAGGGAGTGTGCAAGAAATGCTGCTATTTTGTCTTCCGTGCATAAAGGAGGCCTTCTCTCTGCACGCCCTTAAAGTCCCACCCTTCTCTGCCTTTGAAGCCACCGTCCATTTGACATGACAAATGGCCTTTGCCAGCCTGGTGGCTAATTACGTCAAGGGGAAAATGTCTCAGATCTTGGCCATGTCACAATTAAAAGCATATGCTTCCACTAAGGCATTCATCCCCTTCAGAACTTCTCCCTGGTGAAAACTTCCTTTGAATTATTTCCATTTCTCTTTCCATTTTTGACCTATGGAAAACCACTGTTTCATCCATCAATAGGAATTGTGGCCTCTCCTTTTGGAGAGGGGAAGTTGCAAAGACACTGAGAAAAGAGCACGAGATTTGGAGTTTGAGCCCTGGATTCAAATCCTGCCTCTGCTAATTACTGTACTGTTTAGTCACTTGTGTCCAGCTCTTCATGTCCCCATCTGGGGTTTTCTTGGCAAAGATGCTGGAGTGGTTGATTACGTCCTTCTCCAGATCACTCATTTCATAGATAAGGAAAATGAGGCAAACAGACTCACGTGTAGGAGGTTCCATGGCCATCTGGTCCAACTCATACATAAAAGGAGATCATATTTGTAAAGCTCTTAGCACAGGGTTTGGCATATTGTAGGCACTTAATAAATGCTTGCTGCCTCACCCCCTCCACTCCTGAACGGAATCCTAACAGTAGTATACTCGACAAGTTGTCCCTCAGCCTCTATGTGAAGACCTGAAGCAATGTGGAACTCACCATCTCCTGAAGCAACCCATTGGACTTGGGGGACAGCTCTCATTGTGTGGAAGCTTTTCGTCACATCAAGATCTAAATTGACTTTTTTGTAACTTACCCCTGGTTCTGCCTTCTGTGGTCCAAGGAGAACAAGACTAGTCACTTGTCTTCATGCAGACCTTCAGATTCTTTAAGAAAACTCTCATGTCTCCCTGAACGTCCCCTTTTCCAAGCTAAACATCCATTGTTCAGTAGCAGATCTTCATATGAGATGAATTCAAGGCCCTTAACCACCCTCATTTTTCTCTGGGTACTCTCCTGTTCATTGATGCCCTTATTAGACCATGACCCCGAGAAATGACTACAACACAGCTGAGGTCTGGTGAGAAAAGAGAATATCTGGAATTCCATTTACTTTTGGAAGTTATCTTGGGGCAGCCCAGTATCCCATCAGCTTTTTAGGCTGCTCCTTGACCACACCCTGACCCCAAGTCCCCCAGACCTTTTTCAGAAATAAATGCTGTCTAACCATGATTCCCCCAGTTTATACTTGTGAGATTGATTTTCACACAAACTTTTAAGGCTATGCATTTATCCCTATTGTAGTCATCCTATTTGATTCAGCACAATTGATTTAAGCCTCTCAAGATTGTTTTTTTGATCTGGCAAGTTAGCTCTCTCTCCTAGCTTTGTATCATCTGCAGATTTGAAAAGCTTGCCATTTCTGGTTTTATCTAAGACATTATTTAAAAAAAAATCAGTAGCACTGAGTCAAGCACAGATTCTGACTGCCTCTCTGGCTTCTCTTCTGTTCCTTCTCATACCAGGAATTCTTTGGGTGTCCCCAGTGGGGGAGCCCGTGTTGACTAAAAATATACACTAATCAAATCCTTGAGAAATAACCATTGGCTTTAATTGGTCTTGCAGTGGGGGGTGTGGGGAAAAGGTGAAAATATTCTTAGTTGATGCCAAGTCAGTGGGACACTTGCTATATATAGTCTGGACTGAAAAAAGAATTAGTAATCGTATACTTAGGACTTTCCACAGTATTTTTTTTTCTTTTTCTTGGATTCTGAAGTTAAATTACTTTAAGGGGAAAAAAGTAAAGTTACCATGAGGTCATCTATTCTTGCTAAATATAAGTATAAAGGTCTTTAAGCAACTTAATTCTCGAGTCTCTCCTCCTAGGCTCCATTCCTTCCTTGTCTAGCCCACAACAAACCTCCCTCCTGGGAAGTCTTACTTTATAGAGGCTGTACCTTTTTGTTGATATCAGCATTCAACAATCATGGGATAAGCATCCTCAGAATATAGTGGGGATTGGGTTACGGGTGGGATAGGTGAAGAACAAAGTGACCCACAGCCACAAGAGCTTATGAGCCAACAGCAGAGGGTTAGACATGTATCCAAATAACTCTTAAAATAAAACTAGAACAGTGGGTTCAGAATGTGTAAGGTCAACATTGTGAATGTGCAGCCCCTTTTGGAAACAATTGCTTTCCCTGTTACTCCCAAAGTCCTATTCTTATTGGCTCCTTTGTCCTCCTCCCCACTGAAAATTCTGTCTACTTCCTGTACTATCCAGACAGGTAACCAAATCACATAGCCCTCTGGCTGTGCTTTGAGAGGCAATGTTATGTTGAGAAGAGCACAGGACTCAGAATGAGAAGCACGTTGGCTATTAATCTTGCCATGGGTTCTTAATAACTATGTGACCTTGGGTAAATCCCTCACCTTGTAGGGTTGTTGGGATAGTCAAAGAAGCTGCTGTGTGTAAAAGGTATGTAAGTGTTTAAAGGGATTTATAATCTTTAAACTGCATGTCAGCTATTGTTAATTCTAATTTTATTACAATAATCACAAGGGCAAACTCACTGATCCAAAGAGAGAGAATATGATCTATTTTTAAAAATTTATTTATTTATTTTAACATTAAAAAACACTATATAACAATTGTTAGTCGTATAATCATAATAAAACCATAACAATATCAGCCCTCTAAGGTTTATGGACAATTTGCATACATTCTTGAATCTTACAACAACTCTCTGAAGTAAATCCTGAAGCTTAGTCATATCCTGATCTTGCAGATGAGAAACCTTAGGATATGACAGACACATCATGCCAGTATTTTATACAGGATGTATGAAGTCTTTGTTCAGTTTTCAGCTATTCAAATGTACACACTATTGAAGTTTAAAACTGCACTGAGACTTCTGGGACACTCCACATTTTAAGAGAGCATTTTTATAAACTACGGAGAATTATTTGGAAATAAGATATAAAGTTTTTTTTTTAATATCACTTCTGAAGGAGTCAGTCCATTAAACAATCTATCAGGATAGATGGGATGCAGTGGGACTTAACACAAAACATGGATACAGTGTCAACGGACCTGGGTTTAAACCTAATCTCTCTTACATACAAACCATTTGATGTTGAGCAAATAACCTCACCTCCAGGGCTTTGTTTTCCTCACCTGAAAATCGGAGTTGAACTGCATGACCCTGGAGGCTCTGTGGTGCTATTAGAGTATAAACTCCTAGAGAGCAGGGATTCCTGTTTCCTTTCTCATCTTTGTCTCTTTCATAGAGTCAGAACTTACTAAATGTTTGTTGAATTAAATTTAAATCAGGTATATTCTACACTTGTGGAAGATGAGTTAAACAGAAATAATGCCTAGTGTGGACGTATTCACTTCAAAATTTTCAAAGCACTTTACACTTATTGTCTGAATTGATCCTTCAAACAACAGTGTGAGGTGAATGCTACCATCATCCACACTATACAGAAAAAGAAACTGATGCAGTCCTCCTCCAGATAAAGAACTGATGGATTCTGAATGCAGACTGAAGCAGATTTCTTCCACTTACTTTATTATTTTTCATGGGTTTTTTTCCCTTTGATCTGTTTCTTCTTTCACAACTGTGACTAATACAGAAATATGTTTTACATGGTAGCACATATATAATATATCAAATTGCCTACCACTTTTGGAAAAGAGGAGGGGACAGAAGAAGGGAAAAAAATTTGGAACTCAAAATCTTGTAAAAATGAATGCTAAAAATTGTCTTGATGCGTAATTGGGGGAAAATGCGAAAGAAAGAAAGAAAGAAGGAAAGAAGGAAAGAAAGAAAGAAAGCAAGAAAGCAAGAAAGCAAGAAAGAAAGCAAGAAAGAAAGAAGGAAAGAAAGAAAGAAGGAAAGAAGGAAAGAAAGAAAGAAAGAAGGAAAGCAAGAAAGAAAGCAAGAAAGCAAGAAAGAAAGCAAGAAAGCAAGAAAGAAAGCAAGAAAGAAGGAAAGCAAGAAAGAAAGCAAGAAAGCAAGAAAGCAAGAAAGCAAGAAAGAAAGCAAGAAAGCAAGAAAGCAAGAAAGAAAGCAAGCAAGAAAGAAAGCAAGAAAGCAAGAAAGAAAGAAAGAAGGAAAGAAGGAAAGAAAGAAAGAAGGAAAGAAAGCAAGAAAGCAAGAAAGCAAGAAAGAAAGCAAGAAAGAAAGAAAGAAAGAAAGAAAGAAAGAAAGAAAGAAAGAAAGAAAGAAAGAAAGAAAGAAAGAAAGAAGGAAAGAAGGAAAGAAAGAAAGAAAGAAAGAAGGAAAGAAGGAAAGAAAGAAAGAAGGAAAGAAAGAAAGAAGGAAAGAAGGAAAGAAAGAAAGAAAGAAAGAAAGAAAGAAAGAAAGAAAGAAAGAAAGAAAGAAAGAAGGAAAGAAGAAAGAAGGAAAGAAGGAAAGAAAGAAAGAAAGAAAGAAAGAAAGAAAGAAAGAAAGAAAGAAAGAAAGAAAGAAAGAAAGAAAGAAAGAAAGAAAGAAAGAAAGAAAGAAGGAAAGAAGGAAAGAAAGAAGGAAGGAGAGAAAGAAAGAGAGAAAGAAAGAGAGAAGGAAGGAAGGAAGGAAGGAAGGAAGGAAGGAAGGAAGGAAAGAAAGAGAGAAAGAAAGAGAGAAGGAAGGAACTGAAGCAGACAAAGGCTGACTGATTTGTGCAGGGTAGCTTAGCCGGAAAGTGTCTGAGGCTACTTTTGGACTTAGGTCTTCCTCATTCCAAACCCAGCCCTCTGTGCACTCTGGCGCCCCCTAGAGGCCTCACAAGGAATCAGCTCTTCCTGACTGCAAGTCCATTGCTCTCTCCATTGTGCCACTGAGGTGACTCAAGAAAGACTAGTTCAATGATCTGCCATTTGGCAAAAGCTAAGTAGTCACATAACGTATTTACTGATGGGAGATTACTAAAGCTGATGAAAAGTTACAGATTAGTTTATGGATAGAGTTCATTCATCCTGGTTAAGGAAAGGCTCTCACAGCATCCTAGATGTAAGAGATGGAAGGGACCCTCACAGGCCATGTGGTCCCACTTTCCCATTTTACAGATGAGAAAACAGAGGCTAAGGTTGGGAAATGACTTCCCCAAGGTGACAAACACCAGAGGCAGTATTTAAACCCCCTAGTCCTCTAACTGGCAGCTAGGTAGCACAGTGGATATAACACTGGACCTGGAGTCAGGAAGACCTGTTTTCGAATACGGCTTCAGGCAGTTACTAGCTGTGTGACCTTGGACAAGTCACTTAACCGCTGTGTTCCTCAGTTTCCACAACTGTAAAATAGCCATAATAATAGCACTTATGTCCCAGGGTTGCTGTGATGATCAAATGAGATGTTATTTGTCAAAGTTCTTAGCATAGTGCCTGGGAGCTAGGAGGCGCCCAATAAATTCTTGTTCCCTCCCCTCCCCTCCTCTAACTCCTGATTTAAAACTCTTTACACTATAATATGCTGGCTCCTATTTTTTTAAAATTTTTTATCATTTTGATCTAAAGTCTTAAGTTCTCAATTCTATCCCTCCTTCCCTTTCTCCCTTCCCCCCTCCCTGAGATGGTAAGCAATCAGATATAGGTCATATATGTGCCATTACCTAAAGTATTTCCATATTAGTTATTTTGTACAAGGAGACTCAAATAAAAGAAAAAGAAAGAAAGTGAAAAATAGCCTGCTTCAGTCTGTATTCAATCAATATCAGTTCTTTCTCTGGAAGTAGATTGTATGCTTCATCATTAGTCCAGTGGGATAATCTTGAATCACTCTATTGCTAAGAGCTAAGTAATTCACAGTTCTTCATCAAACAATATTGCTATTGCTGTGTACAATGTTCTCCTGGTTCTGCTCACTTCATTTTGCATCAGTTTATGTAAGTCTTTCCAGGTTTTTCTGAAATCATCCTGCTTGCTATTTCTTACAGCACAATAATATCCCTTTACAATCACATACAGCAGCTTTTTAAGCCATTCTCCAGTTGATGGGTATCCCTTTGAATTCCAATTCTTAGCCACCACAAAAAGAGCTGCTACAAATATTTTTGTACAAATAGGTCCTTCCCCTATTTTTTGGGAGGATGTCTTTGGGATATAGACCTAGTAGTGGTATTGCTGTATCAAAGAGTATGCACAGCTTTATAGCTCTGGATGACCAGTTATTTGGAATATTGTAGAAAGAGTCTAAGGCAGGCATGAGTCAGACTTGATATTTGCTGTCTGTCTCTTCCAGTCCTGGATTCCATGATCTCATGATTCCATTGCTAAAATTCTTGCGATTGTGTGTTACATAATGTTTAAAGAAGATATTCAGCTACTCATTTTCTCTCACTGTGGACATGAAAATAGGTTTACAATATTTTTCAGGTTTAATTTGCTTCAAAATTTTGTTTTCCTCCTTAGTCTCTGCCTAGTTAACTAATAGTAGATCCTGGTTTTGGACAAAAGCCCACTTGAAATACAATCTGGCATTCAGCCTTTGTAACTGAATGCCAAAACAACTAAAATCAATCATTCTCAATTGCAAGCAGCCATTATTTTACTGTAAACTTTAGATAAATCTGTGATATTATGAAAAGCAACTGTTTTGTAAAAAGTTATCATCTCAGCATAATGATTTTCACAGAAAACCACTATGTTTAGTTCAGCGGTTTGTAAGCTTTTCGGCACTGAGGAATTTTTTGTACTTACTGCCACATATGTTAAGACCTGACCCCTGCTTCTTGTATTTTGTTGGGATGGGACCAAGTGTTGATGAAACATGAATACTAAACACGCTAGTGATGGCGCTCAGAGAGGTGAGTGCCTTTTATGTTCTGAGGTTCTATGTCTAAAGTTTAATGACCATAACTCTAAGGGTCCATCCCCAACATGAGTTATTCCTACACTGAGTTAACTTATCAATTTGATTAGAAAAAAAAGCCATTCTCAAAACGTTCCCAGGACTTTTACTCAAATTTTGCACTTTGCAGACAATCTAAGATGGACTGTTAAAGCTGAGGCTGGGTGCCCACCTGTTGAGGATATATCATGGAAGTGATTAATGATTTTGGTGCTGATTCTAGGTTTTCCAACACAATCCCTGACAGCCTGTTCAATTCAGGTTCTGTGGCTCTCTAAATCTCACATAGAAGGCATGACCAGGCAAAGCCTGGTCAACTTAAGAAGATTAAATGATAGATACCACATAGAGTGCAAGGGACAGGGATGTAGGTATGATAAGATTGCATCATAACCAACATGGAAATAGGAAGGAGAAGTAAAGTAGGTTTTCATTAAGAAATGTATGGTTGGAAAGGAAAATTTGCTGGTCCTATGAGAGATGAACAATGGAGAACCCCCAGGCTTCACTGGCATCCTCCTGTTCGCTGGCAGATATCAGGTTTATTGGAGTAATTGAGTAGAGGATGAGGCCTTTTTTCTACATTTCAAGATCTCTGCCCTGTGAATAGTATATAAATTTCCACTGATACCATTTTTGGAACTTTAGTAACATCCTTTTGTTTGAGTGTGAAAGCACCCTTCCCCTTTAAAGCTTATTGCTCTATTGCAACCACTTTGATGATGACTAAGTTAAAACTAAAATATACCTTAGAACTTGGTCCTCAAAAGGAAGCACAAAGAGGTGAATGCTGAGGCTAGAGAAGGACTAGAGCTGGGGGATCTAAGAGAGGGTCCCCCTCCAAGAAAAGACTTGAGAGAAGAGGACCTGATTATCCACACAGCCCTTCCTGCTTTCAGATCATAGTCCCTTCACAGCTGTGGAATAGTGCTGGTGAAAAGGGACAGAAAGAGAATTCTCAGAAAGGAATAACCCAGTGGAAAATCCTCAGGTCTAGCCTCCTAGAAAGAAGGTCAGAGATTTACAGATGGAAAGGACTCTTCAAGGAAAATGATCACTTGAAAATCTCAACATAGAGAAGAAGAAATGTCTTGCAGAGAGGGTAAGGGACTTGCCCAAGGTCACAGGTAGTCTGTGGAAAAAGTAGGAATTGAATGTAGGTTTTCTCAGTGCGTAGAGAATATCAAGTTTCTGTGTTTATTGACTAGCTGTAATTTGGAAAAAGCTAGGAATTCTGCAAAGTTTATGTGAATAGGGAGCACATTTCGGATGTAGAGGACCACTTGTGCATAAGGCACAAAAGTGGGCAGTGAAAGTCATGCCTATGGAAGACCTAGTAGTCCAATATGGCCGAAAAGCTAGAATCCACATGTATATGGAATAGGGAATGTGAAATATCAGACCCTATGGAAAGGGAGGTGGCAGCCATACTGTGAAGGCTTAAAATGCCAGGCTGAGTACTTTGTGTTTGATTCTAGAATTAATGATGAGCCATGGACAAATTGCAATTGGGAGAGAAGACTGGTGAAAACTGCCTGTTCATTAGGAAAATTGTCATGGTATTTATGTAAGGGATCAATTGGAGAGCAGTGACTGGAGGCAGAAAAGACCCATTGGGAGGCTCTTGGAATAATCTACAAGAGAAGTGATGACAATTTGAGTTAGAGTAGTTATAGGGTGGAGGTAAGGGACAAGATAAAAGATATTTCATGAAGGAATCAACAAGACTTAGCAACTGATTTGATATGGGACAGAGGGTTGTAAGGAAGAGACAAGTATAAGTTCAAGAATGCAAATTTGGGTGACCAGAAGAATGGTGGTAACATTTCACCAAAAACCAAACCAAACCAAGCAGAAAGAGAGAGAGAGAGAGAGAGAGAGAGAGAGAGAGAGAGAGAGAGAGAGAGAAGTTCAATGAGGAGATGGGTTTAGAGGATATTGGGAGAATTGGGGCTCACTGGAAAGACAATAAGAATGTCTTGACTATGTGTGGATTGTAGTGTGAATCCTTTGTGTTTTCAGTTTTCTATTGGGTGAAATAAAGTTTATGCAACATTGGATCTGGTTTGCATTGATGATGAGGGCTCTTTGTATTTATTGGCCCTACATACATCAGGTATGAATTCTAGTCTGAGTCTCTTGGGAAAAGACCCTAGGTAAGGGGTGGGGGGAGCAGCAGGGGCTGCAATAGAGTCTTTGTGATTAGCTTCCCAAGATAGAACTTGCAGAAATCAGAGCTGGAGCTTCAGACTGGGAGATGCACTTGCCTTTCCTTAAAGGCTTAACTTCAGTCCCCCAGGTTCCACGTATGCTTGGGCCAAGCTGGAATAGGGAACACATTTGCAGATACGACCCAAGTGTTGGTTTGTTTTGTTCAACTTATGTGTACATAAGCACCTCATTTCTTCCTCACAACAACCTTGTGAAACTGGTTCTATTATCAATCCCCCTTTTACATATGAGAAGACTGAGGCTGAGAGAGATTAAGTGACTTCACTAGAACTACACAGCCAGGGAATGTCCAAGGCTAGATTCAAACCTGGGTCCTTCAATGACTAGCTCGACACTTATTCCATGGTGCCACATAGCTTTCTTTGTTTATTTTTTTTTCTTTTTTTGTGAGGCAGTGAGGTTAAGTGACTTGCCCAGAGTCACACAGCTAGTGAGTGTTATGTGTCTGAGGCCGAATTTGAACTCAGGTTCTCCTGACTCCAAGGCTGGTGCTCTTTCCGCTACACCACCTAGATGCCCCTCTTTGCTAATCTTTTATGAGGGAGGGTTCTAAGTGATACAAGGAGAAAAGAGGACATTAGTAGGTAATGACAGTATTATTTAAAAAAAAAAAGGAGACTACATCAATAAAACATTTTCTTTGTGAAAGTTTGTCCCAGTGTAGCTCACTGTCCTAGATCTCAGTGAGCCTCTGAATTACTAATTTAAAAAAAAAAATTTCCTATAGAGCTAGGGCACTTATTAATTCTATGACTGCAGTCAAGTCTCTTAAATCTTCTGAGACTCTATTTCCCTATTTGTAAAATTTGAGCAATGGTAATTTCACTAGCTTCAGTTGTGGAAAGAGCTTTCTATACAGACAAATGCTACAGAAATGGGAGCTATTGTTCCTTATCTTTTCATGAATTATCTGCTTAACTAGAGCTAAATCCCTCAAGCCTGTGGCCATACCTCATTCTCATTGCATTCCCAATATCTAGCATTAGACTGTAAACTCCTTGAGGCAGGGACTGTCTTGATTCTTTCTGGGTCCTCACTGCTTAGCACTGCACTTGGTACCTGGTAGGAGTTTAAACACTTGTTTAAGCAAGATGACCTCAGGCATCATTGATGCAGTGGATGGAGGACATGCTGGTTCTGCAGTCTAAGGTCTTGGGTTCACATTCCACCAAATATGTCCTTGGACAAGTCCCTTCCCTTGTCTGGGTCTTAGTTTCTGTCTCTGTAAGAGGAGGCTGTTGGACAAAAGACCTTAAGCTCCTTCCCAGCTCTGTCTGGCATCTTGTGATACAGCATGAGGTATTACATAGTTTCAATGTTTCCTTTTTTTTTCTTTTCTTCCTGCAGTTTTTCCAACCCACCCTGAAGCCATTGAGTATGTCCCCTGCTTGGCCCCATTCAGAAAATTGCAGACCCACCGTACCATCGTGCGTTTATTGTGCTTTTTCCTAGTCTAGACACAGCCTGGGTTTCTTCGTTTTGTTTAGAGGCAGATTTGAAAAGTGGTCTCTCAAAACTTGAGAAAAGACTTTACTCAAACAGAATAGCTTTTTTGTTTTAATTATATTTTGTTTCAGTTGTTATGAAATAAAGATTCCACCAGATGTTTTCTGGCAGTGAGTCAGATTTTCTGCCAGATGTTTTCTGCAGATGAGAGCTCAGCTTTATCCACTTGAAAGAAAGAAAGAAAGAAAGAAAGAAAGAAAGAAAGAAAGAAAGAAAGAGAAGAAAAGAAAAGGAAAGAAAAGAAAAGAAAAGAAAAGAAAAGAAAAGAAAAGAAAAGAAAAGAAAAGAAAAGAAAAGAAAAGAAAAGAAAAGAAAAAGAAAGGAAAGAAAAAAAGCCACTTTGGGAGAGAAAAATTTCTCTTCAGAGCCCTTAGGAATTCCAGTGCTAAGGAGAAACTGTGTTTCTTGAAATGAATCTTCTCAATGTTTAAAACTCAATGGGGAGGGTCTTCTCCAGTCAATAGTTTAATTAGGAATTCTTTTTTTTTTAAATCAACATCAACATATGTACCTCCTAGATTAAAAGTTCCAAACTTCCCAAAAAATAAAGTGAAGGAGAAACCAGGAGAGATAAAGGAGGGTGAAGTGAGGTTTATCTAAAGAAAAAGTCACAAATGCTGAAGGTAAAGGTGAATGAAGGGACTTAGCCTCACACAGAAGCTTGGCACTGCATCTCCAAACCCTTGAAAGGGGTTTTAAACTCACCAAGTCCAAGCACTTTATTTTATGGTTAAGTAAGTGGAGGGGTGGGGGGTGCTGGTACTGCCAGTTGTTCTCTGCTCTTATTCTGTCCCTTGTATACCATTTAGGGGCAGGCTGGCCCTCCTCCTCTTCTTCTTTTTTTTTTTTTTTATAAATAGGGCATCTGGATTTCTTAATCATAGAACCAAAATATTTCAAGTTTGCTTACAAGGCATCAGAGTGCCAGCTTGCTGGGAGATTGACACACCAGTGTATCTATTTATAACTTATTCCTGTCAAGGTGATTCTCCCTGATGTGTCTGTCACATGTGTATGTCTACATCTTCTAAGATTTTATATATACATATACACACACACATACATACATACATACATACATACATACGCATACACATATCTCACACCAAGCATTGTTATGGTGTCTGATGTGTTGGAATTCATTTGATTACATGCCAACCACTGTGAAGTAAATCTGCATGGATCGTAGAAGGCAGCTGAGTGAGAAGGGACCATGGAAACCATTGAGTTCCAAACCCCTTATTTTACAGGGAAAAAAAGAAAGGCAAAGTAAGTAAAGGATTTTCTGAGTCACCTCAGTAGAGCTAATGTCTGAAGGCAGGCCCTTGCACTCCGAACCCAAGGCTCTTCCGGCTGCAGCCTGCTGGAGACTGCACTGGGCCATCTCTGTTGGGGCTGACAGTAATAGTAAATTGTCATTACAAAAAAAAATCTTCAAAAATATGTTCAAAAATAAGAAAAAAACCATAACTTTCCGACTCAAATGAAATTTGACTCCTAGCAGTTTAATAGTGTACCATTGGCCCTGTTTCGCACCTTTCTGGTTTCCCCGGTTCCCAGCCCCGGCGCCCAGAGAGAAATAAGTGTTTGGTCAGTACTTAGTGGTAAGTTGACCTGCTTCACCCTGATAGAATTTTCACCATCATAATTTCATAATTAGGTTGTCAAACAAAAACCAAAGATGCAAGAACTCAAGTGTGATCCATCTGCATGAAGGTAGCTCTTAGATGCATTAAGATGCCAAGAGATGAGCCTTACGAAAAAGATATTGTAGTGAGAGGACAGAAGAGGATGAGGAACGGATGTCTGGGAGCACTTATGGCAAAGGTTCAAGAAGAAGATGAGCAGGTGAAGATGACAAAGAAGGGAAAGCAGCAGGGGCAGAAGAAGGAGGAAGAGGGGTAAGGGGAGGAAGAGGAGGAGGGGAAGGGGGAGGGGGAGGAGGACCAGAAGCGTAGAAAAAGGAAAGCACCACAAGGCACACTCACCATACCAGGGCCTGGGGATGGAAACACGAGAAATGATTACAGATGGTTCCTTCCCTCAAGGGGCTCACACTTTCCTGGGGAGACAATATGGACATATATAAATATATGCAACATAGACATAAGGTAATTTGTTAAGGGGAGGGCAGGAGGTGCTATATGTTAAATGCCTGTGGATCTTCAAATGCCCTGATAGAAATGGAGGATCAACTAAATTGTGAGTCAGCCAAAATACAATGATGTGCTATGCTGTGGACAGCAGCCGGGTCTGCATGAGCCGGTGAGAAAGAAAATATTAAAAGAAAACCAAAACATGAGGTGTGGCAGCATGTGTGTGTGTATGAAAGATAGAGAGACAGGGAAAGAGACAGAGACAGAGAGAGGGACAGAGACAGAGAGAAAGAGAGAGGGACAGAGAGAGAGAGATAGAGAAAGAGGGAAGAGAGAGACAGAGACAGAGAGGGGGACAGAGAGACAGAGAGAGAGAAGAGAGAGAGAGACAGAGAGACAAACAGAGAGATAGAGACAGAGAGTGACTAAGTGTTTAATAAACCCATGTTGATTGACAAGGTTCATGCATGTTTGGTGCATACAGGGTGCATTCCTTCATTCTGTTCCTTCTGAGTGTCCTTCCACAAGTGTGCACCACATGACCACATCTGCAAGCTTCCCATAGAATAGGAATGGGGCTTGGCTCTAGCAGACCCCAGTTACAGAGTAACTCTAGATTACTCTTGGGGTTGAGAAGCTCCAGTCAGGGGTTATGTATGAGTGAGTAAGTGAGTGTGAGTGTGTGTGTGTGTGTGTGTGGTCATTGTTGTTTTCATTTTCATGGCCCCAACGAGGTGGCACACTGGGCAGGGTCTTGGACCTCAAACTAGCAGGACAATTTCTAACCCTGCTTCAGACACCTGAAGAAATGAATGCAGCATTAGCTCCATGGTTACTATGTGCAAAGCCCCATAATTAGAAATGTGAGACAGTCCCCACTCTCAAGGAGTTCACATTAAATAGAAGAGACAACACATGTTTTTTGGTGTCAGCTGTGAGACAGTTGGAAAGATCTGGAATTGCTTCTTTAATGGCCTTGTTTAATGTGACATTTACTAGTTGTGTGACCCTGGGATAGTCACTTAGCCTTATCTGCTTCCATTTCCTCATCTGTAAAATGGGGATGATAATAGCACCTACTTCTTAGGGTTATTTTGTGGACCAAATGAGATACTATTTTAAAGCACTTTGCAAACCTTAAAGTGCCACAAAATGCTATTGTTGTTGATATCAATAGGGACAGTAGAGAAAACACAAACAACAACAACAGCACCCTGGCAGATGTTTGCCCAGCCCCATGGACACAAGTGACTTGCTACGGCAAGGTAGTTTTATCCTAGAAACAATCAAAACTGAGCACTGGCACGGGAGTCTGGGGACCTGCCTTCCAGTGTTTTTAAGTCATTGTGTAATGTGGTCCAAGATGCTTAATTTCTCTATTGCTCAGCTCAATCCTTTGTAATATACAGGGAAGGAGATAGAATATATCAAGCTGAGGTCCTTTTGGAGTGGAAATTCTCTACCTCCTCATAGTTTTGTAAGAAGCAGGGAATAGAAAAATGAAAACACAATGAGGAGTTTCCCCCTCCTTCCAAGTGCAGTATTCAGAAAATGGAATAAATCTACTTCCTACCAAAAAAAAAGTATTAAGCAAATGTTCCCAGTCAAGTTTTCATGACCCCCAACTTTGGGAACAAGATGACATTAATTTGAGAATGAAGAAGGCTGCAGGGATGTTGGGCATTGTCACCATCTATTTGAAGAGAACCATGGTTGTATTGGAGCCCTCTATACATCTTTACTTATCTCATCTGTAATCCAGCCCTGGGGATTTGCAGGAAAATACCGTGCAATGTCAACTTTGGACTTTCACCATAAGCATCCCACCCCAGGGAACTATCAAGTTATCAGTCTTTACTACTGAAAACATAACACCAGTTTAAGTCTGGCTACTCCCAATGGTTCAGGTTACATTGAGGTAATATTTTGAGTAACTTGGAATACAGAAAGATTTTCACCCGAAAGACTAATTTAAATTGCCCATGTTTATGGCCTGAATTGCTCTCTCTGTGGGGTCAATCTTGGTATAAAAAAGCTTCCTTTGCAAAAAGGAAAGGGCCCTCACATTTCTGAGGTCGACACAAATGTGAATCAAATACTCCCTCTTCCGAAGAACAATATTTGGAGAGTTTGTGGGCCCTTAAAACGCTTTGGAAAATTCTTAATGGTGGCTGCTGAACAAATGGGACCTTATCATCTTCTGAAATACAGTTTTCATTCTTCCTGTTGGTGATCCATAAAGCAGATTAGATGTAAGCCTTGGATTGGGGAAATCTCCTCAGAGAATACGGAAAGGAACACCAACCACCTTGGTGGCCCCAGCTTGTAGGAGTAGCTGGGGTCTGGCTAGTCCTTGCCCAAAATATCAGGACCTCCTTTCATCTCCTCAAAGCAGATCTCAGGCAGTAAGACACCACATACCATTCCTCCTGGAGCTGCCATCCTTGCTCTTTCTTTCATCTTCTCCATATTGCTGGTTCTCAGGTTCTCAGGGCCTCTGCTTTTGAAATAATGGAGTCACAAAAGAGAGATGTATTTGGCCCAGAATGGTCATTTTTCTTGAAACACTTAAATTATTTCTCTGCTACTGTCAGAAAAGGTGAACGTGGAGCCAACTGACTGTTGACTTTGGAAAGATCAAGTTCGGCTCTGGGCCCCCTCAGATGTAAAACCACATGTCTTTGAGGCTTTTTTTTTCCATCTTTCAGCTACATCAGAGCCGTAGCACCAATCCTAATCCATCCTCTGAGGACACAAACAAAAAGGGTTAGTGGGAATATCCAAACCAAGAATTAGCAGCTTTAAATATGGGGCACATTTTCTTATTTGGACACTTGTATCCCAGCCCTGCAGCCCCTTCCCCCTTCAATACATCTACTCTCCCGGTAAACAATCCTAGTCAGTATGAAGTTGTTTCCATTAGATCTGCTACTAGCAAAAAGGCAGGGTCTTTCCCTAGGACACCATCATGGGTGTGACATACTTCCTCTCTGCGGAACACTCCCACCCCACCCCATCTCTGTGCCTGACTTTTCAATCCTCTGATGACCCAAACAGACGTAAGTTTCAACCACCCTTAGGTCCCATCACCATGCTATCCCTTCCCCAGATCCATCTCTCCACTTTCCTCCATACAGACTCTTAAGAATGAGCCACCTTCTTCTGGAATAACTGCAACCACAGAGGTCAGCCCATCCTCTGAAACATGCTCCTGCTTGGCTCTTTTTGCCCTAGATGAACAGTTCTGGGTTATAGCTCCAGTTTCTAAACACCTGAAAAAAAAATAATGGTTAATATTCTTGGCAACATGGGCCAAGCTTCACGTCTTTGGAGAGCAGAGGTAAGAGGTAGGAAGGTCACACCTCTCGATGGAATTGCCCAGGGCTGCAGGCACAAGCCAATAGGACATCCTGTTCGTTGTGGGAACCTGGAGCTGTTACCAGAAGGGAGAAAACAACCTTGAGTTCAGCTCAATGAATTCCGATGGAGGGAAGACCAGGGGTGAAAGTGGAAATTAGTGCCCTCATTTTGTGGGATGGCTTCAGGAGAGAAAGAAGTAAACAGACAGAAGCTAGAGCTTCATGGAGAAACAGACCTGGAGGAAGAGAGAGCCTTGCGGGGAAGGGGCACAACCCCCTTGGAGTCATGGGACGATAGCCCTGGAGCAGAAAAGGCCTCAGAGGCCATCAAGACCACCCTCCTCACTTTACAGATGAGGAAACTGAGGACCTTTGAGTTCGAGAGAACTGCCCGTTCTCACAGGGCAGCCAGCCTAAACCTCTGATTCTGTCCACAGCACTGTTGACACCGTACATGGTTCTGGAAGGGGCCTGAGTTCTTTGACCTCAGTTTCTTCAGCTGTAAAAGGGGGAGGGGTCCTGAAGTGGATCACAGATTTAAAATCTGGAAGAGACCTGGGAAGTCTTCTACCTGACTTCCTCTTTATACAGACTGGTATATTGAGGCCCAGAGAATTTGTTTTTCTTCAGGTTACAGAGAGAGCAGACATCAGAGCTGGGAGAATCAAAGTCTCTGGTCTCCACCTACCCACCAGCCCCAGCCCATCCTGTGTTCCTTTCACTGCTCCTGCTTTCCACTACCAATGTGACCTCAGGGCTGGATCAATTTATCTCTAAAATCTCTTTAGCTGTAAGACCTGGGGATCACGTGATTATGAACCTTGTCTGGTATGCATCGGTGGGAGCCCTTTGGTGTCTGTGGGTTGTACTCATTGGCCTCTAAGGTCATGCCTGGCTTTCAGATTTTGACACCAGACTCCGAGCGCCTGGGACTCCAAGGCCCCCTATATTACTTGTTTTGGGTCCCAAGCCACATCCTTTCTCTGCGCAGACCCCTCAGAGGTGTGTAACAAGGCACTGATCAGGAAGGCCCCAGTAGGCTTTTGAGAGTCCTCCTCCTCGAACTGCAGTCTGGCCTGTGGCTGGTAGATGGTGCTGTCAGGTAACAGGGCCTTGTTTTAAAAGAAAACATCTCCAGTCAAATGTCAACACTGTTTCAGCCCCACACCAGCCAGCTCTGGAGTCTAAATGCCTATCATGGAATGTGCTGAATGTCTAAAAACTCTCCAAGGCAAAGCCCTCCAGGTAGCTTTTAGGAACGCTCCTAGGGTGACATCCCAAGAGGGAGGAAGGAGTTTGGATGGGTGGTTCTCCTCCCCAGATACTCTGGGCATCTTGCTAGGATGTCTCTGACAATCCTGCTGCTTCCTAGCACTTAGCCAGGCGTCTGATTTCCCCTGGTCTCTCTTGTTTATTTCAAAGGCATTCCCTACCTCCCCCCTTCCCCCTTCCACTCCCTCTGGACACTGAGGATGGATATTGCAGGTCTGGAGACTCAAATCTTACCAAGAAACAATGCCCTTCTTGTCTTTCACTGCAACTGTTTTCTTTGACTGTGAACCACTTCCACTCCAGAGATGGGAACCTTGAAAGTCATGGGGTGGGTGAGAGCAAGGCAGAGAGGGGAAACAGAGTCTTTCTTCCTCTCTCAAAGCTGAAGACAGCACGGCTCATTTGCCCTGGATGTTCATGTCCATTGGTTTAAAAAAAAAAATCAGAGAGAAGGAAAAGGTGGCTGAAGGTTGTGGAGGAGGAGTGAACAAACCAGAGAAAGGATAGGAACAAAACAAGCAAATATATCTTTCAGGCTCATTTCCTTTCAGAGTTCAGGCCAACCACCTTGGTGGCTCAGTCAACACTAGTTCAAAATATTTGACCATTGGAAAAATAGGGATTTTCCATGTCTCCATATGAGTTCACTTCTTAACAGACAGCTAGAGACATCTTAGAAGTTTACCATGGGTTACTACGTCCATTTGGAAGAAGTTTGGCTGCTCTGAGATGGAACTTCTGTCTTTCAAGATGTCACCCTTTGACACAGTGAACTCCCTTCTGGGCATCTACCACAAGGAGGTCAAAGGCAGAAACACATGCAAAATCTTTGTCCTGGTGGCAAAGAACTGGAAAAAAAAATAGGCTGCCCATCACTTAGGGAGCGGCCAAAGGAATTGCAATGAAATGTTATTTCACAACAAAGACCAACATGAAAAATTCAGAAAGAAACCCTGGCAAGTCTTGTGGCAGTTCCTCTATGGAATGGCTTCTCAGTTTTTCTCTCCCTTCAGGACCCTTCCTCTCTGAAGACAATTGGAACCAGAAGGCCAAGATCTTTCTTCTCTCAAGCTCTTGACAATCCTGCCTTTCATGCAGGCTCCGAGTATTGGGTAATCACGTTTCCACCAATTAGGAAAGTCTTACCAAAATGGATGTTAACCTTTGAATCATATAAAGAATTCAGAGAAACATGGGAAGATTTGTATAAATTGAGACAGAATGCAACAAGCAAAGCCCAACAAACAATTTTGTTATTGAGTCATTTTTCAGTCATGTTCCACTCTTCATGACCCCATGTGGGAGTGGTTTGTCATTTCCTTCTCCAGATCATTTTACAGATAAGGAAACCAAGGCAAACAGGATTAAGTGACTTGCCCATGATCCCACAGCTAGTAAATGTCTGAGGTTGTATTCGAATTCAGGAAGAGGGGTCTTCCTTACTCCAGGCCTGGCACTCTATCCACTGTGCCACTTAACTGCCCCAATGAACAATATAAATAATTAAAAAACATAAACAAAGTTATTACCAAAAGGAAGCCAAAAACAAAAAGAAAGGGAAACTAAATTCTGAGTAAATGAAAAATCATTAGTAATCCTGGAGAAAAGGTTGATAAATCTTACCTACTTTGTGAGCAGAGAGGCAGAGGGTTAGTAGGGTACCATAGTGTGTATATTATCATTTACCGTAACTGAATTGTGTGGCTTTACTTAACTAATTTCCTTTTATTGCTGGGGGAAGCTTCATTCTGAAGGCTTTGAAGAAAGGGAGGATGTGCGTGGATATTTCCTAGAAGGAAAGCAATATGAAACAAAAGACGAGAGGAGAGGTACTAGACCTGGTTTTGTTTGGTTTTGATTTTGTTCTTTTTTTTTTCTTCTTCATTGCTATTAGTAACTCCTAGGTGAGAATTCTTCTACACATCAGGTTGGCACCTTGATGCAACAGGTAGTCTTAGAGACAGACCTAGAACACTAAGCAGCTAAGCAACTTGCCCAGGGTAAAAAAAAAAAAAGAAAAAAAAAAGAAAAAAAAGAAAAGAAAAGAAAAAAAAGAAAAACTGTATGTATCAGAGTTGGTCTTGAACCCAGTACTTCCATGGTGTTGAGGCTGGCTGACTATCCACTGTGTCACATTGCCTGTCAGCAAGAAAAGGCTATGGAGTCAGTCTTTCTCTCTCTCTCTCTCTCTCTCTCTCTCTCTCTCTCTCTCTCTCTCTCTTTCTGTCTTTCTTCCTCCTCCTCTTCCTCCTCCTCCTCCTCCTCCTCCTCCTCCTCCTCCTCCTCCTCCTTCTTCTTCTTCTTCTTCTTCTTCTTCTTCTTCTTCTTCTTCTTCTTCTTCTTCTTCTTCTTCTTCCTCCTCCTCTTCATTAAAGGAAAAAGGTACCATTTCAGACCATTCTACTGTAGCCATAAATGCAATCAATTCATCAAGCAAAATTCATGCCTACCACATAGTAGGTGCTTAATAAGTGTTGGCTGATTGGTTATACTGGGGTACTAGAAACGAAAGAACAAAACAGTTCCTGTACTCAAAAAGTTTATATTCAAACTAGATGGGGAAGGGGGCAACATGTAAACATGGATTACTTATTTCCTCCAACTACAACCAAACCTCATAAAATGTACCGAGTCACTAACTCTGGAAATATGGTTCCCCAGAGCACGGGATTGAGCACTATAAGTCATCTACAAGAATATCTAACGCCACTCATTTTACAGAAGAGGAAAGAAGCCCAGAAACAGAGGTGACTCACTGATGATTCCAAAGGTCATCAGTAGCAGAGCTCTGATTTAAGCTGAGATCTTCTGATGCTGCCACACCCTTTTCCCTTCTCCTGGCACGACTGCCTGCTGGAAATAGTGGCTCTGATTGATGGTTTTAAATGACACAAATATTAAAATCTCCTTTGAAAACTAAACACGGAGAAATCAGATATATCTCTTAAGATTAAGTTGCAATGTCAGTGACAAAATATAAGAGAAAAGTCAGCCCTCATATTGTAAAACCCCTCCCTTTATAGAGATGGGACATGAGTGGTCTTTCCAATTTGGTTTTAAGTCCTGCTCTGTTCTCCAGCTTCTTTACTCCCTTAGATAAGGCCTGGGGAGCAGATGAAGAAACCTTATACTGGGAACAGAACACTTTGAATTGGCTGGGAGGCAGGATTGTTTCACTCTTTGTAGGTGTATCTCCAGTGCCTGGCACGTTGTAGGTATTTAATTAATGCTGGTTGCTCAATTTGCCTGTTATTTTAATCACATTGCTAGCTTTGGATGGGCATCTAAGGTCTAAAAGGTGTGTGTTGTAAGGTAGGAAGGTCTCTCTGTGTCTGTCTGTCTCTGTCTCTGTCTCTCTCTGTCTGTGTCCCAGTGTCTCTGTCTCTGTCTCTCTCTATCTCTCTGTCTTTCTCTGTCTCTCTGGGTCTCTGTCTCTCTGTCTCTGTCTCTCTCTTTTCCTCTCAGCTTTCAGTAGAGTTGCTTCAGAATGGCTTTTGTTTATCTGGGTAATGTCCAATGTGAGCAGCCTTCTCTTCCTGAAATCACTTTATGTCGGTGTGCACCAATACATTTGATATTTATTCATCTGTGTGCCAGTTGTAAAAGAATGTAAGGTCCTTAGACTGAGAGCAGGGACTCTTTTAATTGCTATTTCTTTGCATCCCCAGTGCATAGCCTAATATATTGTACATAGTAGGCACTTAGTAAGTTCTGACTGAATTGTATTAAATCATAGATACCAGTGATTTTAGGAGAATCCAAATTACCATAGAATCTAAACTGCAGCTGAATCAGAGGACAGTGGAAAGATGCACAGTTAGTGTATGTACACACACACACACACACACACACACACACACACACACACACACAGAGTGTAACAGGCCACAGCCTATTGCCCAGATGGCTCAGGGACCCAGCATCAAGGGTGTGCTGGAGCCAGCCTTAGCCATCTCCCATTGTTAAATCATCAGTGTGAACATTTGCACTTTAGAAATTAACAAAAACTGTAAACCTGGGCTTGACATTGTTTTGTTGATTGTCTAGACTTAAGAAAGTGATGTAGAAAATGAAACTTTAAAGTTCCTAAAGGCATATCTACCCCCACCCCAGTCTGATTGTTAAACATTTACCAGCACACCCGTGCCTCTAGGGTATGCATTCCTGGAATGGAGGGTTGGGCTGCTCTGTGGCTAGAATGAGGCACCAAGTTGGACAGCTTTGGGGCTACATAAATACCCTTGATTTAAAGACAGCAACCACCACAAAGCAATGCTTCCAGTGGGTTGAACAGATGCTCTTGGGAGAACAGAAGGGTAGAAAGGCATGGTGAGGCTGCCATATGCATGGAGGTTCCAGCCTCGTAGGTGAAATCCCACCTTCATCAAGGCTCTTCCCAAAGAGTAGGGTTCTAGTTTAGGACAGGAGCTGTATCAGACAGAGAATCTAAAGTGGGAAACAGTATCAGATCATGGAAATTTCCTGGAAAAGTTTATCCTACAGAGAGTGGAGACAGCAGTGACTTGGTTATTTCATTTCATTTTAAAGAAAGAAAGAGTCAAGGTGTTTTATGGTATGTACTTTACAACTACCATTAAAATTGGCTTTTGTCCCAATCATTACTTTCTGATACTTGTGTGCTGGTTTTAAGTTTCCAATTGGACGGTCACTTAAATAACAATAACTTTGAAAACTGTTTTGTATTGGGGAATGTCAGTGTAATGACAGCTCCCACACCCCTTCCTAGTTTATGTAATACAAGACAAGAAATAATTTCTTGACTTGTTCTATTAAAAAAAAAACCTCACTTTCACACACATAAATATTATACTGTTAAAGGAATCATTCAGTCAAGCGTTTACTAAGCTATATTGTTGCTGTTGCTATATGCAAAGCACTAGAAATACACGTACCCTCCAACTGAAATAATCTCCAGTCTCAAAGAGCTGACATTCTAGCAGCATCATCAAAATTATTCTCAATTGTTCTTTCTTAACCAATATTGTTTTCAACTTTAAAAAATTACTAATCGATGGACTTAAAATGTAATGAGTGCCAAGCCAGAGGGCTTTTGGAAAAGCTGGAATATGCATTCACTGTTATTAACATAAATTTGTAGAATCTCTCTGGAAAGCTGACAACATGCTGCAGAAACTAGAAAAAATAATCCCACCATCTGACACAGCAATTCATTGTGGGGATCATGCCCTTAAAGATGTCAAAAAGTAAAAATGAAACAACAACAAAATGAAACAGAACTCTATGTTCAAGGACTTTCATAGTGGCATTATCTGTGATTTAAAAAAAAATAAACTGGAAGTAAATTCAATGTTCAACAACAGGGAGATAGGAAAATGCATTGTGGGACAATTATGTAATAAAATATTAAAATAAAATTAATATCAATATGTATGAAGGATTCAAAGAAATCTTGAAGGACTTTAATGGAATTATGCAAAGTGAAACAATCTGAAGCAGACAGAACAAGTCCACTCCAATTCTGACCACATGAGAGGAAAAGTAAAGGAAAACGAATGGATCAAAATGGTGACTCAGAAGGAGTGACTGAAAAGTGGTTATGACACTTTAAACACTGAAATCCATTCATTTCAATGTAAAGAGTCGTGAAAACAATTTTAACAATTTGTATTGATACTGCATATTGTTTTAAACAAAACATTTGATTAAGTGCATTTTGTGCACATTTTATAAATCTATAAGTTTCCATTTGAAAACTTTAAAAAATCAACAATAAACAAGTTTTTAAAAGAAGAGAATAAATAAATAAATTAAAATGTTACATAAGTGTTCTATTTTGATGTGGCTCTAAAGTCTCCAAAGCATCTAGCCTGGTGGTGATTAAGAAAGAAGAAGGAAAGTTCATGGTGTTAGACAAAGGCAAGAATTCTTCCAGCCCTCAGATTGTTGAGGTTACATGCTGGATTTTAGACCTGGGTTTTTTGGAGTCACTTTTGCTATCCCCTGATCTGAATGGTGCCAACTCAATGAAAAAAAAAGGCACAGAAATAAAATCACATTTGAGTGGGGATACACCTTTTCAGGCTTCCCCATGGACTCACTGATACCCTACAAAGGCTGCTGACCCAAAGTTTTGTTTCAGAGGCTACAGCATCATAGGATATTCCAAAACCCATGTATACTGCCACCAGTTGGGATCCCTTTCTTGTTGGTTGGTTTCTTTGTTTGCCCATCCTTCGTCTTTGAAAAACGGGGATGCCACCCACACACCCTAACTGATCCTTTGGGGTAAGCCCTACATTCTGGGTTCTGGTGATTGACAGTCACTGAAATCCACTGTTCACTGTAGGCTATACAATGTGACAAATAGGAGATTACGCAAGGGGAAAAGACAAAATAATTTCATTTTAAAAAATCAACAGGTGATCAAAAAAGATGGGCTACTAGAAGTGGTTTGCTGATAAATGTTTAACAAACATACCTCCAGGGGGGAAAAAAATGTGTGTGTGTGTGTGTGTACATGTACACACTTTTAAATTCCATCTGTATTACTAACACTTTCTTAAATCCAGAGCACCAATAAAACAGCAAATCAAGCCCTGATTGGTAGAGATCTTTGATTCCAGAGATAGAATTGCTCACACTGAAAATTTGACAGTCTAATTAGGGTTGGCTTTAGCACACTCCTAGCTGTTGCTGTAGTAAAATCATGTGATTATCCCTGGATAGCCTGTGAGTTCCATTGATGATCTACAAAATTTAGGAGAAAGTGAGGAAAGCTTTTAGGAATATTGGTGGATACTCTTATGGGATGAACTTATGAGAAGGTACAGATAAGTGTCCCACAGCATAGGCAGCCGTGGGTGGGCTGTGATCTGCATGACTGAAGAGAAAATTGAAATCATTGAGATCCCAGATCCATTGGAGTATGTCTGAAAAGAAAGAGAGTGACAATCTCTCTACTGAGCCGGGCATGAGAGTAATTTAGATGTAAGGTTAGCTTTGACATACATTAATTTTCGTCCTCAAACAGTCAATCAATAAGTATGTATTAAACACCAGGCGCTAGGCTAGGTCTGGGCATGCCGGTACAAGGGATGAAGCAATCTCTATTTGCAGGAGTTTACATTCTCATGGAGAAGACAAGAGCGTGTATTAATATATTCAGTATAGATATGAAGTGAATACATACAGACATAGACAAAGAAGTAATTGGGGAAAGAGGTTACAGTCGTTCAAGGGGACAGAAAAGGCTTAATGCAGTTAACAGAAGAGGCTCTTCACCTTTGTTGCCAGCAGCACTGGACACTGACCTGGTACAATGGAGTAAAGAACAGCTATTGTAAAGGGTGTGCATACAGCTAGCTTGTCAGAAGCCTGACACAGATCTCTGTCACATACATGATGTCACAGCACTCTGTCTCGTACAGTTTTCGTCCTCTCCCCTCCTCTCTCTCTGCTCCACCTGAGGCTCCTCCAATTCCAATAAAATATCTGTGAAAATTGAGGCCTCATAATCACACTTGGGAACACATGCCATCACATGGCCTCACACACATGATCATTCACACACATGCACATGTGCACACACGTCCATACTCACACATAGCCAATGTGAGCTCCCTCACTTTGGCTCTGGAACTCAGTTTATAGGCTAAGGTTTTTGCACCTCTAGTTTTCCAGACTATGTTGTTCGATATCAAATTAGGAACATTTGTCATCCTCCTCCCTTAGAAGTATTCCTATACTGGTTGCTATTATGGTTACCGAGGTTATAAAGCAATATCCTTTCCGAAATTATTGCCGGGATCAATATAAATAAATATGGCTATGCTGCCTCGAGAGGATGTATTGTTCACCTATAGATCAATCTTAAAAAAGACATGAGTGTGTCCTGCTTAGATATGATTCCACTCTGGAAGAAGCCCCAGGCTCTTGCTGCGACCCAAAGCCACTTCCAGGCTTCCGCCTTCTCTGGGTGCAAGAGCTCACTCCCTTAAGAGAGCTACGACATCCGTGGTCTCTCTGGTGATTCATCGTATTCGGTTATTTTTGTTTCTTTCCCTGGCTGAGACGTAGCATGCACGCGGTGACCTTCTTGGTATTACTTAAGTAGCAGCACAATGATTTCACCACACAAATTTTCTGTGTTATAATATATAAAAGTGTATTTCATGTGTCTAGTTCAAAATAAAGAAGGTTGGGCATGGGGACATGACCAGAGAAAGGGAAGTGGAGGGGTCGGGGGAGGGAATGGCAGTGAGAGCCAAGCAAATACAATCTCCCGTTACTCTTAAAGACCTATCAAGAAGCAAGACATAAAGTAAGTTCCTTCGTTTTCATCAAAAGATCGATCTCAGTGGAACCCATGTGTGAAGACACGCTCAATTATCCGTTCGTTTGTGACAGTTTTCTTTGTGATTCAGCAGTCGCTGGTTCCACAGGCTCACCTCTTTCTCCCTGGTTTTTAAAAGCTGTACTTGGCCATTTGTATGATGTCCTGTCGTGCTTCGGGCAGAGAAAAGGCAACACTTTGCTCTGGAAGCATTACTGAGCAGTTCCCTACACCCCACCCCCACCCCCAACTTTCCACCTCTGGCCATATAGGTATATGAGCATTTATATATATGTAAACACACACACACACACACACACACACACACAATCTCACGCAAGCCCCCAGACTCCTGGGACTCCTCACCCGCTGAGGGCACCATGGAAAAGGCATTACTTATTTGTGGAGAAAAAGTCATTTAATACATCACAAAATCAAACAATTATTCTTGAAAACACCTCCTGTCCGCCCCACCCCCCCATCTTTCTCTAGGCAGCCCTGCCAACATTTTTCACATTTAAATGGTGCCTGGATGCCTTGTGTAGTGAGTGGGTCCCCAGAGCTGCAATCTTTTTAGCAGAACTGACTAGAATCCGTGCAGCGACTGATATACAAGTTGCTAGCATCGGGACTAGAATGTGGGACGGATTTATTCCCTGCTCACGCTCCATAATGCACAGAATGAACAAAAAAGTAGAGGTGAAGGTGGCGGCTCGAATGCCTCATAGAAAATCGCAAACAGACGTGAACTTTTGCATCAATATCGTTGGTTTAGAATTAGTTGGAAATTTAACTAATGCCACTAAGTTAAATTGAAACAATTGTGTGCCTGAAAGAAATTATTTACAGGAATGAACAGTTAAGCTTGGCATTCGATGGAAGAGGGATTCTTTGCATTGCCTTTACTGCAGGCTTTTCCCCTTCTATCGATTTCCATATTTCCCTTAATGTTTAGGCTTTTATTGTATTTTTAAAAATATCATTTACACAGTGAAAATGAGCAGCTTCGTGCACCATCCTCAACTCCTGTTCTACATAGAAAACCTCATTTTATTTTGTTTTTGTTAAGGTGACAATGAATATATTTTTTAAAGAAACCAAGATTTTAAAAAGCAAGATATGAAAGTTCATATTTTAATGAACATTTTCTCTATTTCTTATCTAAGGCTGTCTGTCGGGATAGAATTTTCTCTTTAGGTATATGTAGCCGGGTATTCTTAATCTGAGGTCCACAAACTTGCTTTTTAAATATTTTGATAACCATATTTCAACATTATTGTTTTCCTTGGTAATCCTCCTATTTTCTAGTATGCACTTAAAATGTGATTCTGAAAAAGAGTTCACCAGATTGCTAAAGGATTTCATGGCATAAAGTAAAGTTTAAAAACCCCTGGACTGAAGTATATTTACAGCCAGAAAAATGTTAACAATATTCTCCAGTTTCTATATAATGAGGAGACTTCTCAAGTCCACTACAGCTCTAGGTCTCCTTATAAAGGTAGAAAATAGGCTAATTATACAGCAATGTCCCTTCCCATAAAGTCATGCAAAGCAGCAGCAGCAGCAACAGTAAAATCATTTCTGAAGTCTCAAAGCCCTTTACAGATATCACTTTATTATTACTACTCAATCACAGGCTTGCAAAATGCTTCATTTGTATTTGTATAATCTGTATTTGTCATTCATTATAACAACTGGTGAGGGAGATTATTATGCTTAGCTCAGTTTTATGGATAAGAAAGGAGTGACATTTGGAGCCCTCTGGTAGGGAGTATAAATAGGTCATAGTCAGATGGGTAGGGAAGGTGACCAGCAAAGCCAGGTAAACAGACACTATGGAAATCCAGAAACAATTGCCATCCCTCATTTTATTGATGTAGTTTTCTTCAGAATCCCTAACCCCATCCCCACCTCCGGACCCCCGACCCAGATCTCACTGTAAGAAAAAAAAACTTAGCTGATTTCAGAATCAAGACCTTTCCTTGCTTACCACCAGTGGGGTAAGCAAGGAAATTGCCTCATGTAGGTGGGGGGCGGGAAAGGGAGTGAGGTATGAAGCTAAGGGAGTTCTAAGGGGAGGGAAGTTCCTTGAGTATCGTGGAGTTATATGCAGGTTGCTGGTACTGGTGTTTGAAAGAGCAGGATTCAAATTCTGACTTTGGCACTTGCCAGTTGTGTGACCCTGGGTAAATGGGTCAGTCTGTCTCTAGGTTTCACTTTCCTCAACTGTGAAAAGGGGGATCCCAGCTGTAGTGCCTAGCTCACAGGGCTGCCTTGAGGTCCAAGTGAGATAATAAATGTATGCAAAGTGCTTCTAAATTATAAAGGGTTCTATGTGTCAATTATTGTTAATGGAAAATCTACACGTTAGGTGACCATTTCTTTGATTATTGTGAGTAAGCTATAATTAGTAGAAAGTACTAACTTAAATCTCAGAGTTCCAAGGTACTGGTCTTAGCTGACTAGGTCTTTAAGACACCGTTAATCCTGAGGCTTTCCTGATTGTCCCCAAAGGGATCCATGAACTAAAAAAGCATCAGCGTCCTCAGTTTAAAAAAATTTAGCATGTTTTTCACTTGCCCTGGATTGATTTTAGTAGGGCTAATAAAAATATTATTTTTATACATAACATGGAATTAACAAGGTGCCGAATTACAATATGAAAAATCTGTAATCTTCCAAAATGATGCCTAATTGGAAAGACTTTTATTTCAAGGTGACTTAGGACAGACCCTGACTGCTTAGAGCTTCCTTGGCTGGGTGTTCCTTGAGGCCAGTATTCTTTGGGCACTTTTGCACAGTCCCCAAAAGCAAATTACCTTATGATTTGGAAAGCACCAGATGCATGGGACACTGAAGAGCAGCCTCTCTGTCCAATTCCAGTTGTGGGGCCAAACTCTCACAATTCTTTGCAACCATTGAAGATTTTTAGGAAGGTAAAATTTATCATTATTCAACAATTTTTGAAATGTAATTTTTTTAGAAAAAAAAGTTGATTGATAGGCTTAAAAACATACTGTTACTGGATGCGATGGAAACTGATGATTACAGTTTGCCTCTGTGGCTGCGAATGGGACAACGAGTTTGTGAATTGCCTTTATTTCTGTCCCTTAGATTGACTTCATTTTTTTTTTGTTAAAACCCCAATCAGCCATGGTAAACCTGTTATGCTCCTAACTTGGATTGTGTGGAATGCCGGGCTATTTTTTCCCATTGACAGCTTGAGAGGATTGTAAAACCATTAGGAAAAAAAATAAAAAGCTTCTGGCTAGCGGGGACTTTCCAAGCAATCAGAGTTAGGCTGCTTTCAATTTTCTCTTCCTTTTAATGAGCACCTGCTTCCCTTTGGATAGTGGAGCAGAGTTAGGGCTGTTGAATTTTCTTTTGAATATTTTGATTCTGGCAATCAATTTCACTAATAAATCTCTCACAAAAAATCTTGAGTTTGGAGATCACCTTAGCCAGTGCTACAATTAATTTACGTATTTTATACATGATAAATATCTGTACATAAATTTATGTAAAGTTATACATGTATATGCTCATATGCGCATGCATGTGAGTAAAGTAGCATTCATTTTTACTCAGTAGATTATTTTAAGATAATGGAATGCCACATTAATGTAAGATTGCAAATTTTCTCTCTCAAAAAAGTCATATTTTAAAATGAAATTGTTGGTCTTTATTAATGATTTTTAATTTGGTCCCACCATTGGGTAGGCATGGAGGACTAATGGTGCATTTATTAAAATTATAGACATTTAAAAAGTAACTGGTTATTTTATTTCTTTGTTTTTTTTTTGTTAAGGGAGACATTTTGTATTTAATCTCAGTAGCCTATATCCTTAATGCTTTATTTTTGTTGTAGCATTATGCTGACATCTTTATGCTGTATGTTTCTACCATAATTCAAACTCACCAATTACTTGATGTTCAATGTTTCCTAAGCCCAAGACTAGGTAACCATTGGTTCTTCATCTTAATATGTTATTTTCAGGTTTCTAGTAAATTCATTGTAAAGGGCTTTCTCCTTTCATGGTAGCCATGTATACATGGGCAACTTTTCAAACTTAATTTTTTTTTGGTCATGTCCTTGGTGACATTTTGATAATTCTTCACCTACTCGCTTAAGTGCGATTAACTTTACCATTGTTTGAAATTCCTACAAAAGGAATCTATAGCTCTAAAGACATTTCTTGAATTTAAAAGCTAGCATCATGTAAATATCACATTCCATCAATTGTGAAGTTTGTATACTCTGTGTAGGAGAGTCCAAGCCAGGGCACCTGAAGGAATTTTTATAAATGTCAAGGTGAGCAGTTTTGAAAATCTGTATTTTCAGCTTTATGAATACCATTGATCTGGGAGTCCAAAAAGAACTCCAAATGACTACCTTATGTGCTTTGGAAACTTACTGGGTATACATCTGAATTTCAAATCAGTTTTCTAATTGAAACTGCAATGTGCATACCTAAAGACATCTTTTCATCTTTAGCAAAGATTTCAATGGTGTGGTAAAGGCAAATTTTGAAATATAAATGACATAAACTATAATTTACATCATTATTTTCTGGAAAAATATGGCATCTTAGCTCAAATTCTAGGACCTAGAGTTCCAGGACCTTCTATCTTATATAATTGTATTTTCCACTGGAAAAAGTAGATTAATCAGGAGGCAGAGGGTAGTTCAGCGTAGGGAACTTCCTGACAATCTGTCCAAAAATCAAATGGGCACCTTTGACCCTGGATTGTCTAACCAGGGGTGTGATTGACCCCCTGGCAGGAAATTTGGACAGAAGATTCATGGCAATGTTAAATTAGATTACCTCTAAGCCTCCTTCCAATGTTGATATGTCATGGTATTATAGGCTGTGTTATGAATACATTTCACAGAATTCTGTTCTATAACCCAAATGAATTTCATGAGACTATGACAACAGACCACACAATAAACATCGTTCTGGCCCTTGTGTGACAAAGATCTTGCTTGGTTAAGGTCTTGCCTCTGGCAAATATTGGCTGTCTGTCCCTGAATGGCTCCCTAACACTGTAAATTACAAAGGAGAGACTTTCCACCCCAGGAATAATGAAATTATAAGCACAGTGAAAAACTCCAATGAAAACAAAAACAGAAAAAATCATAAATTGTTGGGGTTTTTTTCATTAAATTCAGTCCAATAAACTTTTTTCCCCCAGTACCTACTATGTGCCAGGCATGATATTAAGTTCTATAAGATTAAATCCTACATTTCCATAGGTGAACAACTCACCCAAATAATTAATACAGAATGAAAGATGATGCAATATTGAAATGAAAGTAAAATTACACGGGTGAAGTATACAAAGATAATAAGAACACCCTTAGAAATTAATATGGTCCATAGAATAACAGAGACAGGTGAATGGGCAAGTGTGGGAAGAGTGACCAGTCCAGCCCTTGGCAAACAATTGATTCATAACAGATGTTTCATATATGAAGAAACCCAATGATTAATTTTCACTTAAGACTCAATATGTTCTAAGCACCATCCTAGGAACTATAAGAGATGGCAAGGAAAAGAAGACATGGCTTTTGCCTTCCAGATGTTTACCATAAAAGGCAGGTTTTCTCAATGTGTGTGTGTGTGTGTGTGTGTATGTGTGTGTGTGTGAGAGAGAGAGAGAGAGAGAGAGAGAGAGACAGACAGACAGACAGACAGACAGACAGACAGACAGACAGAGACAGACATACAGAGACAGAGGGAGAGATACTGTTGGCAGTCTAGTGAAGTCTATGAACCTTTCTCAGTATCATGTTTTTAAATGCATAAAATAAAATACATAGAACTATAAAGGAAATAAATTCTATTGAAATACAGTTATCAAAATAATTTAAAAGAATAAGTTCACAGACTCTAGGGCTAGGTTAAGAACTCTTAGCATACAGGGAAAGACAAGACTAATAATTCAGTAAATAAGATTGTAGATGACAATTGAGAAGAAACTTTATGGACCATCTTGTGTAATCCCTTCATTTCCCACATTACAAAACTGAGGCCCAGAGGTAACTAAATGTGTGACCTTGGGCAAGAACCAACCTTGGTGACCTCCCTTTCCTCATCTATGAAGTAAGGGAGCTGGACTGGATGACCATGCGCCTCCCAATCTATGATCTTTGGATCCTAACAGCTAATTGTCACCCAAGGTCACTCAGTGAGCCCAAGGTCTGAATCTGAGTTTTTGTATTCCAAATGAAAGGTTCTTACATCATGTTACTGTTCAGGAAGAGTTGAATATAGCATCTTACCAATGCTTCAGAATGCACAAGAAGTTGAGCAAAATGGGGATAGGAATGGGGGGGGGATGCCCAAGTCTTTGGAGACCTCTCCCTTAAGTCTTCTACTTTTAATTTCTTTCCTGGATTGCAGAGCAGCCACCAGCAGTTCTGTTTTTCAATTTCCTTGGGGGCCTTTCTTGGTGGAAGGAGACACAACTCTGCCTCTATCTCTATCTCTTTGTATCTCTGTCCCTATGTGTCTCTGTTTCTGTGCCTCTGTCTCTGACTCTTTCTCTGTGTGTCTCTCTTTCTCTATCTCCGTATCTCTCAGTTCCTATCTCTATTTTTGTCTCTGCCTCTCTCTGTTTCTCTCATTGTCTCTCTTTGTCTCTGTCTCTTTTTTGCTCTCTCTTTCTCTCACTCTCCTTTCCTCCTTCTCTCCCTCTTCCTCTGACCTCCCTCTTTTATTAGAACGTGATCTCCTTGTGGGCAGGAATTGTTTTTATCTTAGTATCCATAACATAGGGCAGCTAGGTGGCACAGTGGATAGACCAGATGGCTTGGAATCAGGAAAACTCATTTTCATGAGTTGAAATCCAGCCCTGACACTTATGGCCTGTGGGACCTTGGACAAATCACTTAACCCTACTTGCCTCAGTTTCCTCATCTGTACCTGAGCTAGAGAAAGAAATAGCAAAGAAAACCCCAAATGAGGTCATGAAAAGTCAGACAGGACTGAAAAACGACTGAACTCAACAGACCTGAAATATCCCTGATAGATGGCCCTGCACATAGTAAGTCTTTACTAAATATTTGTTGACTGAATGACTGACAGACATAAAGATTTTGAGCAAATCCTGTTAATGGCATCATAGATTTAGAATGAACAAGGACCCTACAGGTCATCTCACGACCACCTCATTTTACCACCAAGGAAACTGACATTCCAAGAAGGTCTCAGAGACAGTAAGTGGTAAAGTCAGGGTTCAAAGCCAGATTTTCTCACTCCAAGACCATTTCTTTTCATTCTACTAGGTATGGTCACAAAATGAGGTTTCCCAGAAACAAAGCTTAAGTTCAAGATTCTGCAGAATACAGAAGGCAAATACAGCTGTTTGCAATGGTGATTGGCTCATAGGCTCATAGATCTATTTCTGGAAAGGTCATCAAAGTCCATCTGGTCCAATTTCATGGATAAAACATAAAGCACCAGGGAAGTCAAAGGGACTTGCCCAAGGTCACAAAAGTAGCAAGGGTGAGAGGCAGAATTTGAACCCAGGGATTCTGACTGGTAGCAGTGCTCTTTCCATTGCACAGTACTTGGCTTCATAGTGAAATCTGACTTTTTTTGGGGGGAAGGGAAGTATAATAAAATCACTATGGATTTTAATATGGTGATTCCTGAAGTTTCCAAGAAAAGCTTGTTTCCCGAAATGTCTTCAGCAGCACACAGTAGGGTCAATGAGAGGAAAGTGAGGGAGGAAGAGTCAGGAGTAAGCATGTTTTCATATTCTTGATAGAGACCTTGGAAAAGTTAAGTGGATGGCAAATTGTAGAGTTCCAATTTAGTGGGCTCACCTCTGGACCTGTGCCATACCTGACATATTAAAAGGGAGATATATGACCTTCTTTGGAGCCAAATACTCTGATCATGGAGTCAAGGTATGTTTTTAAAGACTCCTGTTCCTGCAGCTGCAAAGTGTCTAACATAATGAGAGTGTTGTGTGTGTGTGAATAAAAAAGGACAAGATATAAAACAAACAGCACAAGTGGAGGGGAGCCAGCAACTTTTCACAGATAAAAATGTCAAATTATGTTGGATTCCACCCATCAAGAACTTTCATGGTTTGGGACTGTGGGCTTCTCCTACTATGCCATCTACTCCTAATCATTGACTCTCCCCATAGAATACTATTGGTTTGCTTCCTAAAGGATGTTTTCAATTATATGAAGCAATAAAATTCTACACGAGTTAATAGGATTACTTCACTTATAAGATAGTTGTTTGAAGTGCAGTTTTGATATGAATCCAAAAAAATTTTTTAGGGGTTCTTAGCTCCAGGATGCACAAGAATTAGTCAGCTAACCAATAAGCTTGAGAGAAGAAATCATTTCCATTGGCACCACAGTGGATAAAGTTCTGGGGTCAGAAAGACCTGAGTTCAAATTTGACCTCAGACACTCACTAGTTTTGTGACCTTGGGCAAGTCACTTAACCTCTGTCTCAGTCTCCTTAACTTTAAAATGGTGATAATAAGAGCACCCACCTGTCAGGATTGTTGTGAAAATCGAATGAGACAATGTTTATAAAACGCTTAGCATGGTGCTGGAAAAATACCAGGCATTTAATAAGGGGAAGGAGGGGAAGAAAACAACCATTTATATAGCTTGTTAATAAATATTGGCTCCTGCCTTTCAAAGAGAATTAAAGATGTTAACTCACATTCAGTAAGTGAAGGAGGAAGAATAGCTAACATTTAACATTTGTGGAGTAGTTTATTTACATTAACTCATTTGAATGTCATAACAACCCAGTGAGGAAAATATTATGAGGGTTATTGTGCTTGTGTTTATTGTTATTCCTGTTTTCCAAATAGGGAAACTGAGGTACCGAGTGGCTAAGTGATTTACATATAGCTAAGTAAATATCAGAGGCAGGATAGCAAACCTGTTTTCCTGGCTCCAAGGTCATCATGCTACCTATTGCTGCTCGGTACTTTGAAGAGGAGAAATAAAAGGGGAACAGGAGCCTCAGAACATGATTCTCAAAGGAAGAACTGCAGGCTTGTTTGTGTGCCATGAGTTTCCCTTTGTTTTCTGTGTCTCCTACAGAACTTAACAGTGATATTTGTAGGTCACTCAATTATCTCATATTACATTATAATTCCTTTTACAAAGAAGAATCTTGCATTATGAGAAAAAGAAAAACAAAATAAAACAACACAAAAAACACAACTAGATAAACATCAAGGAAGGAAAACAAAAGGTTGGACAACCACTGATCTAAGACTTTGGCTAGGATCTAATGGTATATGTTGTGAAAGTCATTCCATGGATGAGAACGTGGATGAGACAGGAGGGAAAAGATAACAGATACACTGCCGAGGTCCATCCTGATGTCCATTGGATAACAGATGACCCAGAGGATGATTCCTCAAAACAGTGAGGATTTCCTATAGGGCTTTTCTCTGGGAGGACACAGGCAAGAATCAGAGTGAGAAATGGTGGTGGAAGAAGTCAGAGATAGATCTAGAATGGGGTCATTGAGGTTTGGTTCCAGCACATTGAAGTGAAAACAATACCATTTCCTACTTCTGCCCAGGCCCCTCACTGTCTCCACTCCCTGGTGTGGTCAACCTTTGCTATTGGCATAGATACTAAGAAACTTCTAGGTGTCTTCCTTACCACTAGTAATGGCCTAGGCATCAAAAACTACTGGAATCACAGTGATCCAAATATTGAAGGAATATAATGAGAATTGAAGAAAATAGTATGATACTCTATGGCCTTTGTAAAAGAATCAGTTTTCCTTATTCTTTAGCATAAATTCTGTGAGGATTTATGGTAGGGTGTGTGTGTATGTGTGTGTTTGTGTGTGTCTGATGGATGTCTCCGGTGCTGTGATGAAATCATCCCTTCTCAGAATAAAGGTTTTTAAATGCATAAAATGCAATATGTAAAATTGCAAAAGAAACCCAAAATAGTAGATAAAGTTTTCAAAATATGTTTTAAAAATGTACAGACTTTTCATACACACCCCAATCCCCATCCCTCAAAATCCATCATCCACAGAAAGAACCCTTGACCCAGGCTATCAAAATGTCTATTTTCATCTAACTTTTCAAGATGCAAATGAAGTTTGAGTCAGGGACTCCAGCATTTGATCCACTAGACAGAAAATAATAGTGTCTTAAATTTGGGGAGTGGGCTTCTCTATTTGTTTTGATTTCATGTTGTTCTTGACATAGACCTTTTAATGACTAAGCAGGGTTCTCCCTGCTTGGAACAGATCTCTTGGGGCACTCATGGACCTGATGTGGACCCACTAGGAGACACTATAGAATGTTAGGCCACGTGATTAGAATCTCAATTCCCAGAAGGTGCCCATGATTGTTTTCAAAGTAAATCCAAGTGTATGGCAGTCACTGCAAGTTTTTTCTTGTTTGATTTTTCTTGTTCCTAAATCCTAAATGGAAAGCACATTCGTTGGTACCTGAGATCGCCTCCCCTCCTGAGGTCATTTGCCTTCTCTTCTGTATACAGCTCGAAAACACCAACAATTCCCACATTGTCCCCACAATCAGAATGTGAACTCCCTGAGGACAGGGACTTTGATTTTGCCTTTCTTTGTATTCCTGATACTTTGCCCACGCAGAGCACTGAATAATGTTGTCTACTGACCTACTTCATGTGGATTGTTTAATAGGCCCCAAACCATTCAGAGTAATTCCTGGTTATAAATAAAATCAAAATTCAGGACTGCCCTAATTTTGTCGTCATCTGTATTTAGCACAAAAACAGGCAGGAGTCCACTTCAATTGACTGTTGACTAATTGGTCTATCTATCAAGTGGCCATCATTCAGTCAGTGCAGTTTCTGGAGACTTCAAGGTAAAACCAATAAATGGGTAGAGTAGTACTAATGGTTCCATGAGACGATGGTTTTCCAAAATGTCGCCTTACAATTTATCCAAAGAAAACACTTTTCCATGCAGTTTGGCTAGAATTTCTGCCCTCCCCCCAGGTATTTCATTGGATTGAATGTTGGCCACATAGTTGGCACACAATCATTCTGAAGTGGGGACTTGCTACCTTCCTCACTTCTACTTTTCTTTTTAAACAATACCCCCCTTCCTCCTTACCCCATTTATTAATATGGAGATAGGAATTAATTTCTTTGTTTATAGGTTTTAAGAACTATAATTATTTTTGTCCCTGGGGGCATTAGCTGGAAATACGTCCTTGAATGTTCTTTTTAAGTCAAAATCCATTGAGTGGCAGAGGGGAGAAAAGCTTAGACACAAGACCTTAGGAAAGCAGAGAATCCAGAAAAGTATGAGGTTGCTGCTTGGCAGACCTCTGAGTGTGTATGTGGGGGAACTCTGGAGTGGAATCTGGGGGGGCAGGTAAAGAGAAGGAGGAAGCAGGCTATCTGATACTTCCCTTTTAAGCTCATTTCTTCTTGCTAAATGATTCACTTCTGCTTATATGCTTCTGAAGCAGCTCAAGTGTTCTCAGCCCCCTCTAAATTCCAGTGCCTAGGACTAGGTCCCTGGCGGCCCTGACTTTGTTTTGGTTCTTTCTGTGCTCTGCCTGGGATCCAAAGGCAGAAGACTACTTGACGTATCTGAGGACATTTTGCCTGTGGAAGGGAAGCCTTGGGGAGCATAAGCACATCCTCCAAATTGAAGATCTCCCCATGGCAAAGTTAGGTTTGTTGTCTGGCTCCAGAACAGGAGTGTCAACCTTTTGTGTGTGTCCTAGACTCCTTTGATTACAATGGAGTGAAGCCCATGGACCCCTTCTTAGAATATTAGTTTAAAAATGCATATGTGTGTATGAAATGATAGAATATATTTATAAAATAAAATACATAGGCTTATAAAAGAAACATGTTACACTGAAATACAGCTCTTTCCACAAATCTGCATGTATGTACACATACATATATGTGTAGAGTATTTCTTTATCTTTCCATCCATGCATTTGTTTGGTCATATATTTACCTATTTATTTGTCTCATTGTTAATCCATTCATTTACTTACTTGCTTCTCCATTCAGTCGTTCGTTCTGGATGAATATAAAGAACTTTGTAAAAATAAGAGTTGTCCCAAACCAGAATTGCCTTCCTTGAATATTAATGAGTTCTGTATTTCTGGTGATATTTAAGCAGAGACTGGACATTTAATTGCTAAGGATTTTGTGGAGGACATGTGGGCTTCAGGCATGATCTGGAGCAGATGATTTCCAAGATCATTCCCAATTCTCAAACTTCAAGATTCTTCTATTATGTTGGCCAAAAGCCCACTCCCCAGGAGGCAGGAAAGTCTGTGGTATGGGTCAGTGGAAAGAGCCCTGGCTCTGGATCTCAAGGACATGGTTCAAATCCTGCCTGTGATACATATTACCCCATGACCTTGGATATGTCACTGCACTATCCTGGACTTCAGTTTCCTCAAATCTAAAATTAAGTGCTTTGGCTGGAGGGCCTTTCTGTCTCTAGAAGTCCTGTTTGCCTTACCTGCAGCATGCAATGAAGGATAAATGGAATCACTTCTGGTCAGATTCATGATTAGGAAAAGAAAGTTTGGAAATTGGTGCAATAGAAAGAGTTCCTACAAAGAAATCCACATCCTGGCAAGATAGGAAATATATTTCATGGAAAAGATGTGTCCTCTTGAGTCAGCAGCAAGTGAAGAAGAGAGCTGTGTATTACCCATATGCCGAGGGTAGGCTCTACATCCACAGCCATTGCTAGTCATTTTGACTTTCACCTTGCCATTGGACTACCGTCCGGAGAAAGTGGGGCTGAAGCCTTCTAGCAACTCTGCCTCACTTAACTCCAATGTGTGTGTGAGTGAAAAGACATCACTCGTACTATTGACACTTTCAAGGCTTCTCTGAAGACCCTCTCTACTTGATTGTGATTCATGGGAGACACTGGAACAGAACTGCCCAGAATGATGTGCCCGCATAAAAGAAGGCTCTATGCTTTATGAGCAAAGCAGAATTGCAGTAGCTCAAAAGCAATATGACATGCATATTTAGAGATATCTCCACTCCAGATGTTCACATGGACCAATTGTACCCAGCTTGTGGTAGAGACTTCTGAATTTGTATTGGTCTGATGAGTCATAGCCAGACACGCCACACTGACCTTGACACAACGACACCATTTTGGTCCCCTTCAGTTATGACGGACAACAACAGTAACAGTGGAATTGTCCTTTTTTGTTTGTTTATTAATCCAGACATTCCCTAATGTTCCTATTTAATGGCATAAGGGAAGGAGGCTAGAACAGGAGTCAGGAGATCTTCATGTGAGCCCTAGTTATTCCTTTTATTAGCTACATTTTCTTTAGGATTCTCTGAGTCTTCATTCCTAAAATGGAAATACTAATAACTAGCATTGACATGGCATTTTACAGTTTGCAAAGCACTTTACAAACACTATATCATGTTATTCCAGTGACAGTCCTGGAGGATAGGGGCTATTATCCTCATTTCAAAATGAGGGAACCGAAGCAGCCAGCAGCTCAGTGACTTGTCCAGGGCCATGTCCTGAGACTGGATTTGCACTTAGACTTTTTTGAGCTCAGTCAGGGTGCTCTATTCACTGTGCCACCCTCTGCTTGAACTCCCTAACTCACAGAATTGTGAAGATTACATCAGATAATGTACAGGAAGTGTTATTTGATTTTGCAGGCACTGATGAAGGCCCTACCAATAGGGAGGTGAGGATAAAAAGGAATCCTTTACTATCTATGAGGGGCTCACATTCTGCTGTCAGCCTAAAAGCACTTTATGCATGAAACTATTGATGATTACAAGATCACAAGCCAGGGGCAAAGTAACACATTTTCCAACATTAAAAAAAATTAATTAATAAATGAATTCAATTCCCACTTGTGCCTTATTCAGTAACTTCTCTACAGAAATACCTAAAGCACTGAAGTTCTCTGAACATTCCTTCTGAGTTCAGAAGAAGCTCACTGGTGCCCCCAGCAGTTAAAAACATGCAGATATGCCCTCAGGCCTTACCTGTGAAATCTTACACTGAGGGCCCTTTGGGCTGCTGCCCCACCCGCCACAAAGACTAAATGTTGCCATTGCTGAGAGATGCTTCTTAACTGATGTCTACTCTTACACTTAGGGGAAGAATCCAATTCTAATTTAGCATGACCCAGTCCATTAATGGCTTCATTCATTCACCCAACACCTTGGGTTCTCCCCAGACACTACTGAAGAGCCGGTATAAACTCCCAAGTAGAAGGGTAATGGGCTCCATATGGCTTACCTGACTCAACAGGCACATAATTGGGTCCTTTGCCGTTGGAATTGATTCTGGGCAGTTCTGGAGTCTAAGCACATTGCCGTAGCCCAAGCTAGAGGCCATACTTGTTGTAGTATTTCGAGCCCCCATCAGAACCCTTTGCCACCAACATAGCCTGGCTGTTAGATTGACCCCAATTTAAGGTCAGTTGTTTCCTGATGGATGTTTCTATTGTATAGATGGTGCCTCAGACAAGAACCATAATCCAAGTCATCCATAATTAGTGATTATAATCCATAGTTATATGATTAATGACTGTTTTGCCATGAGACTTTTCCATAGTGAGTCAACAGGGTATCTCTCTGGTGGACACTGCGGTCAGTAGGGCCCAGCACAAACTGAAAGATCATAGAATCATAAACTCAAAGCTGGAGAAGTTTCAGTAGAACATAAACTACATGAGGGAACTGTTGTTCCTTGGCTCTGCATCCTGGGGTCCAGCAGAAAACATGGCATGGAGAAGGTGCATAAAAGTTTCCTGGATTAGACTTGGTCCAGATAGCATCTTAGCCCTACGAAGCCATTTTATAAATGAAGAAACTGAGGCCCATGGGATCAGAGTTTTCTAGAGATTGTGTAGATTGTCACATGGTGCTTGCAGCTTGGCTACAAGCCTCTGCTCTGGGGATTAGAGGGTGTCCTCTGCTCTGCTCTGCTCTGCACGAGGACTAGCTGGGTTCCTTTTATTTATAATATGTATCTCCATCCTTGGCATTTTGAGCTTCCCTGTTAGCTGTTCTCTCCCCCCACTCCCACCCTAGAAGGGAATGTCCTTTTGCTTATGTTTATAAATCGATGACAGTTCGTTCGTGCCTAGCACACAGTAAGTGGTTAATAAATGCTCACTGACTGGTTCACCCACAAGGAAGAGCTGAGCTAGCATTTTTGTCACTTCAGTGCTGAACCATATGAAAAGCAGAAATCACAAGGAGGCCTCGTTCTAGAGAGAATGCCCGTGACCTTGTAACTCTGTTATCATAACAATCGACTCATACTAGGACTGCAAGGAAGAAACAAAGGAAGGAGGAAGGAAGAGAGGGAGGAAGGAAGGGATGGAGGGAGGGAGGAAGGAAAGAAGGAAGGGAGGGAGGGAGGAAGGAAGGGATGGAGGAAGGAAGGGAGGGAGGGAGAAAGAGAGGAAGGGAAGAAGGGGGGAGGAAGGAAGAAAAGAAGGAAGGGAGGAAGGAAGGGAGGGAGGGAGGAAGGAAGGAAGGAAGGAAAAAAGGAAAGGAGGGAAAGAGGGAAAAAGAAAGGGAGGGAGGGAGGAAGAACGAAAGGAAGGAAAAAAAATCATTATTAGGTACTTACTATGTGCAAAGCACCTTTCTGAGCTCTGAAGATGCAAAGAGAAAAGCAACGTGCCCTTGCCTTAAGCAGCTCCCATACTAATATGAGGAAATAGCAGCGTGCAGAGGCAAAGCAGTTGATAATACCTCTTCTTTAATGTTGCTTTCATTGATAAAACCATATCTATTTCTAATGTGTAACCACTGGATGGGGCCCAGAACTCTGGGGGTTGAGGAATTTCTGTTCCCATTGTTTTGTTTCATAGCTCTGGCTTCTGGGGGACGGGAGGCTGAAGCTCCCCACCCCTACCACCAGCCAGTTGCCAGATCACATCTTCACAGGGGGAAGAGGCTAAAAGCAGGGGCAAAGGCAGAGGGGGTGCTAATGTTTCAGAGATTCATGGAAATTCCTTTAAAATCATAATTACTGCAATTAGGCTAGATCACAGGTTTGCTTGGTGAGAATTGCAGGCACTGGATTTAGCCAGTAGGAGAACAAGTGCAGGGAGGGTCTGGGGAGTATTCAGTTTCCCTCAGATCGCACTGCATGTGATCAGCCCTGAGTTTAGAAGGTTGAATTTGGGATCAGTTCAATGGTTTTGGATGAGCAGCCTTTCCTCTAGTGCATATTGAGACTCATTTCTCACTTTGTTTAATTGTGCCCTTGTCTTCCCATGATTCCCCTAAAGGGCTCTGCTGGAAGCTTCACAAGTCTTCTTCTTGGTCCATTCTCCTCCTCCTTAACTGTGAACATACCCTCTAGGAGAATATAGTCTCTCTCAGGGCAGGCACCTTTTTCTTATGTTGTCATGTCCCTTGTGCCTAGCATAGTGCCTTCATAGGATCACAGAAAAAAAAAACTTCAGAGATCAGACAGACCACCCCCTCCAGTTACAGAGGAGGAAACTGAGGCCTTGAGAGGCTATTTGACTGGTTCACTGTTACACAGCTAGAAAAGAGCAGAGCAGGGATTCGAACCCAGGTCTTCTGCCCCAATATCAGGCCCTCTCTTTCACCATGCTGTAACACTCTGTATTTTTCCAATCCTTTCTCTGGAAGGTAGAGCACTTTCCTTTGCTGCCTCATATAAAAAGGGTTAGTATTACTTCTGTAATTGAAAAATATCACGCTTATGTTTAAATGATAATTTTGATCATTGGCTGCTTTAAGAGAAATTCTATTTGAAGTAAAACGCATGCCTGGGTCTTCTTGCCTCTGCTGTCATGTCTTTATGGTTTATGATATAATCATTTTCTGTCAAAAACAGAGATTGTTTTCTGTTTCTGTTGGCCTCATATGTTTCTACTATGCTACATGTCACCTAAACATTCTTTGTTTTCTGACCTTCTCCCATCCCCTTCTCCTATTCCATTTAATCTTCATGTTTTGAATGATTTCCAAAGGCAGTGTAACATCGTGGGAAAGGCCTGGGCTTTGGAGTCACAGCACCTGAGTTTTAGTACTGCTCTCCCTCTTCCTACCCATGTGACCTTGGGTGAGTCACTTTCACCTCAACAACCTTCAGTTTCCTCATCTATACAATGAGGGCTTTGGACCACTGGGCTTCTAAGGTCCCTTCCAGCTCTTAATCTATGATCTTATTTTAGGGAGGAGCAGACAGTCTGTTTACTCGTTGCTAATAATAGCTGACATTTATATGGACCTTAAAGATTTCAAATCACTTTGCATGCACTGTCTCATTTGATAGGTAGAAATGGATCAGGGACCTGAGTCCTGGTGGCCCACTCCCCAGCCTTTACAACAATAAAGCTAAGTCAGCCACAAATACTTTATAAAATCTCAGAAAATGGCTTTATTGCAATAAGTGACATATTTGATCTTAGCCTCCAATTATGTTTAATATACCACAATATAGCCTTTTGTTCTTGCTGTAAACCAAAGTATTTGACATTAAAGGCGCCTGGTTTTTCTTCCCTCTCTTGGAATTATATAAATTATAGCATGTAATCAACTAGATATTGGAGGGGCCAGGGAAGGTTCTGCAACCACCGAGGGCTCTTCAGTGAGTTCAGTCTCACAGGCAAACTGAATGAAATAGGCATTTTCAGAATAAAGCTAGCTGCAAATTGATGAAGTGTAAAAAGTTTAAGGGCAAAAGAATAACCCGTCTATTGCCAACATCATTTCCCTGAGTCCTTTTCAGGGACTTCTGTCTTGGGAAGCTAGAAACCTAAAGCCCAAGACTGTGCATGGCTGCCTTACCTACAGCGCCAAGGTCCGGTTTCATCCCAGGCCAAGTTTTCTGGGAGATTTATGAATTTATGCAGATTTCATGACCATTAAAAAAAAAGTATAGGGTAGCTTTAAGCAGCAGGAGAAAAGAATTTTCCATTTTTCTTCAGTGTAGACAGAACGTATATATGCTGTTGTCTAATATATAACTGATTTTTTTTTCAGGCTGGAAATATCTAAGAAAATTACTCTGCTGATGGGGCCCAGAGTGATTCCTGAAAACAAGGAATAAATATATAAATACCTGTAGATTGAGGAGCTTGACAGAAATGCATAAACCAAAAGGCTTCCAATATTTTCAATGAAGCCACTCCCTCTAATGCTGGCATATGGATTAAATTCGAATGACTGAGAAAAGAGGCTTCCTAAATTATGTCCTAGGTGAGACAGCCAAGGAGTCAGAGAGATAAATTATAAGATCTCCTTGTGCTGAATTTTCCATGATGTAGGAGGGTCGGTGGATGATCAGAAAGGGCATTCTAACTTGGAGGCTTTAAACATTCAGAAAAGGTGCTGACAAGAAGAGTGCCAAAGTGCCTAAGGAAGTAATTCAAGCCTAGTGTGTTGATGATTGCTGGAACCATGAAACAGGCTTCGTAGAATATTATTTTTTGAGAAAAAAAAAGTCTCACCTGCTCCACCATCTCTATTGTGAGGTTCTGTTTTGTTTTGCTTTGAATTTTTTCTTTTCAATTTACCTTTGACAGATTTGTATTTTGGTGTATTTTCTTTTGTCATGTGATAGGAGGAGCAAAATGGCATGCATTTCATGCCCAAAATATTGAGTGTCTTTTACTGCAGAAATTCAAGAAACATTGAGTGAATTCATTAAAAGAATCCCAATTTCTTTCAGAAATTGTAAATCTAAATGTGGCATGACTAGCTCTGAGAGTTAGGAAGGAGGAATTGTTTAAATATCTTGTATTTTTTCCAGAAGTAATGTCTGAATGTGTACATTCAGATTTCATTTACATATGGGTCATTTGTTGATCTGTTTCCTTTATTTTTTATTTATTTATTTTTTTAGGCAATGAATTCTGATTAAATACTAACCAGGTGGAAGCATAGAAACTGTATTTTGTCTATAAACTGGGAAGGGACAGGGAGAATGGAAACTTAGAGAAAAGCAAAGCCAAAACATCACATCTTCTGTGGATGCTGTATTCATTGTTGTGGCTGGGTGACTGTTTTTTAGCTGTGAGAAATACATTTTCCTTTAAATCACATTTTTACCATTGGGATGATGGCTGATTTTGATTCTTTAAAATTCTTTTGTTCAGTAAAACAAAGACAAGGAAAGAAATGTGATTCCTTTGAGAATTCTAGAGAAAAACAGATTGTTTCTCTATTTCAGTTTAGTTATATTAACATGTAAGATACATATGCACACACAATTTTATGCATATTATATATGGAAAGAGAGAGAGAGAGAGAGAGAGAGAGAGAGAGAGAGAGAGAGAGAGAGAGAGAGAGAGAGAGAGAGAGAGAGAGGCTTTCTATATTTTAAAACAGGGAGAACATTATTTCAGGGGAATTAACTTACCTTCTCTTCTTGAATAATTTAGAAATCTGTTTAAAATTTATACTTATATTGGCACTCTTAAAAGTTTTAATCAATTTTGCCTGGCAGATGCTTAATTTTTCTTGGAAACATACATGTACAGATGTACATGCTATATCTACCAACACATGCACATACAAAAGTAGACATTGGTGGAAGGAGATTATCAGCATATGTATGCATGCATGTGTTGTATATCTATATATTTAGTATATATGATACATGATGTATGTACATGCATAATTATACACATATGTTTCCAAGGAAATTAATCTATCGGGTAAATTGTATTATAATTGTCTCCGTGTCTTTTATACAACTAATTTAATAATGTCAACTCATAATGCATTTTAAATGCTTAGATTTTCTCTGAATTTTGGCATTTAAAAGAATAAGTTAAAAACAATTATAAGGTTCTTTTTTTTTAGATTTTTCAAGAAGAGAGGATAAATTCTCTCTAATGCTCTCCAAATCTTAAAATACAGGGAAAAATCATTACGCTCTCTGTCTCTCTCTGACTCAATTTCAGTCTTTTTTTTTTCTTTTTAAATGCTTACAGCTTCAGTCTGGTGGGTTGTGATGGTGCTGCATATGTAGGGTGCGAGGCTGTAACCCTTGGCTACTTTAAAGAGCAATCTCTCCCACGTTTAAGATCGCTGGGATTCATTTTCTAACTTGCTCGGCTGTTTGAAATCGTCATGTAAATAAAACATCGCATGATGTGCCAGGTGATGCTCTTGAAGCTTTGTTAAATAAATAAATAAATAAACTTGTTGGCGTGTGATCTCTTTTTATGATTTTGTCAGGGAAGTGCAGACACAAAGAGAATTGAATGCACTCAAAAGCTCCGATTATTGCAGCAGCCCTTACCGCAGCTCTCCTTTCCCAAGCTTGCGAGGCACTTTACTTTCAGGCAGGAAATACCAGCATTACCACTATCGTACAGATGAGGAAACTGAGGCTCAGAGTTTTTTTTTAAGCAATTAATATCTACAGAGAACTTACAATACCCATGCCCATGTTTATACCAATCTTCTTAGTGTGACTTTGCAGGAACAGTTACAAGATGGGAGCAAATAAACAAATAAATAAATAAAGATTCAGCATCCTATCATTTCAAAATCAATGTGAGTAATCGGAAATTTCTCACAGCTGTCAGTCACTGAAAGGGATAAGTTCTATTTTACTTTCTTTAACTGATGGAGAAAGGGAAAATAAAAAGTAGGGCGGTGTGTCTCCTGTCTCTCCCTTACTCTCGACAGTATTAAAAAAAAAAAAAACACAAGGAGCGATTTCTCCGAATGGGGAAATTATGAAATAACCAAAAATCAAAAGGTTTTACTTCCAAACATGATCACTTTTTAAGTGACACTTTAAAAAATACTCCTATTTATGTGTGTATATATGCATGCGTATATACGTCTATATTTATTTATTTTTTTCTCTAGGCAACAATGAAATTGATTTCAAGTTGAGTTTCCTGTATCTTGTGGAAAAGGAGCCTTGTGCATTTGTCGGGTAAGAGTCCTCTAGCTTTCAGAGAAGGCTAAATCACGCGTGGACAGGGGTCTGCAAATATCCCTCCTGCCCCCTAAACCGTCCCTTTAAGCTTCGGGCTGGGCGAGTGTTTCTCTCCTTTCATTCGATTCTATGTCTCTCTCTCTCTTTTTTTTTTTTCCTTTCTAGCCTCGACACCAGCCGTTTCTAACGACTGATTGACAGGGGCAGGTTGGTGGGAAATTTCAGGACTCTATCATAGGTCAGTCATTAACACCTGACCCAGGGGACCTACAGAAAAGAAGCCAGCTCAGTTCTGGGACAGTGGAGAGGAGAAATTAGTAGAGAAGGCATCTCTTGGTGCTAGTTGAGTAGGCTTACCTGAAATTCTATTGTTCCAGGCTGACCTAACTCTTTCCAGCACCCTAACTGTCTGGTTTCAGCCCTGGGGCGCAAAAGCTAGTCTCTTCTGCTCAGCGCGCCCAAAGCTCAACTGAACTCAATCCGATCCGGCGCGGATGGTATTCAATCTCCCTGGGATGGAGGAGTCCCAGCGGGCAGGTCCCGATTCCCCAGTGTTCTAGGTGCCGAGCAGGGGTTGGGAGGAAGGGTCCCCACTTTCTCTTGATCATCCTCTCAATTCGGCCCCACCCCCCTGCCTTTGCCCACACCCAAGCTAGGGGCTAACCAAGCCCAGAGTTCTGGTGAGCTCGCTTTCCTTTGTACTTTAAGGTTTAATATCAGAGCCCATATTGAAACCATAAACACAAGGAGAAATCAGACAAATATTCCAACCCGATGGTAACAGAACCACCCCCTCCTCTTCCCCCGTACTCTGGGCCCAGCCTATGGTCCCCAGTCCCCTCAGAAGGGAGTAGCAGGCACCCCTCCACCCTTACCAGGCTTTTGGGAGAGTGGAGGGCCCCAAGAAGAGGAAGGGGATCCCTCAGATCAGATTCAGGGCCCGTCTGCCTTACCGTCTGTCCCTGGCAGTCTACAGCTCCCTTTTCTCACCAGCACTGCCCCAAACAGCGGGGCAGTCAGGCAGGCAGGCAGGCAGCTGGTGGACAAAAGTTTTCGGTTTTTTTTTTAAACCTAAGTCTGCAAAACTAATTTCCCTCAGAATAGGGCTCAATTTCCGTTTAAGAAAAACAGCTCTCACAAATCTCAGAATTCCTGGTTCACCGCCCCCCCCCCCAGCCAAAGATAATTTTATCTTTCAAATGGTTCTGAGGGTGTGTAGCCATCGGCAGCCCACAAATTGTCTCGGGACTTAAAAGGTAAAAAGGACGTAAACTGGAGTGAGGGAGTACAGGGGATAGGATAAGTCGGTCTTCAGTAAAGTTTGGGGAACCCCCTGAGTGGAGGTCAGTGGTATCGTTGACAAAAGCCACATGTCCTCCCTATTTTGGTGTCCCTTCTTTTTTCTTCAAAGTTTCTGGGTTCATCACTATTGGGGAAGGACACGACAACGAAAATACTGAGGCCCTAACATCGTTTACTGAGGCTGCCATCAGCCTCAGCCTTTGGGAAGGAGCCCAATCAGGGAAGGGTATTTACAGCTCGGACTAGGGCCTGACTGGCTTCTGCAGACCCTTCCCACCCAGGCTGTGACCTTTATGAATCCACAGTTCTCTCCTCGTCCTTAAAAGGGAGGTTAGCACTCAGAAGTGGTGGTGCTGGGCCAGAGAGGTGTTTGGGGTGTGTGAATGTGTCATCCCGCGCCCCCCTCCCCCAGCACACACACTAGAAGAAAATCCCATCCAACTCCCCGCAAAGATAAGTATCCAAGGCTGGATAGACGTCTGAGTTCCTTGCAACTTGGGGGGAAAAAATCGTAAGGTAGCAAACCTCCGCAGCCTCAGCTACCGACAAGCAGCCAATACCCGAAGATGAAGGCACTTGGGGAGTGGAGAGAGTGGAGCCTGGGCCTTCTCTATAGACCAAACCCGAGTTGTGGGGTCAGGCTGTTCTCCTTCATAGGGTAGGGTGGGAGCTGAATAAGAAGCGTTCACTCCTGGGGCATTGAATTGTCAAAGGATAGTATAAACATCCCTGCACTGAGGACCAATTGGTTTCTGATTCTGCTCGAAGATGGCAAAATACTCCCCGGATCGCTAGGCAAACGAATCAAGAAATGCAGTGAGACAAAGGGGTGTTTGTCTGAGCCCGGTGTGGGAGTGGCCACCTGGGACTGCAGGTGAGGCTGCTGGTGCTTTGGGATCAGAAGGTGGCTGGCTCCGCCTCCGGCTAGCTTCCTCCCACTCCCACCCCAGCCTCAGCCTTTTTTTCCCCCATGAGATAGGAACTTATTTCCGCCAGTAGAAGTCTAGCCAACCTCGCAACTTCAGATGGGTCTCCTACCCTGTTCCCTATCAACTGCACACCCCGCAGGCCCCAGAAAAAGGAGCGGTCGGCACGGTTCCCGCGGCCCCTGTTGCAGAGGAACATCTAGCCCAGCTTCTGGCTCCTCCTGTAGAATTAGGGCACTGCCCCGTTTGCAGCTCCCTAGTACCTCTCTACAGCTTTTCCCAGGGGCACCTATTTGCAGATGTGAATGCACATGTGCATGAATGTCAACACTGTTCCCAAACAAAGTAACAAATAAGCAGAAACAAAGTTTCCCCGGAAAGAACAAAGTTGAACTTTGGACTAGTTTTTCGTGGGGCTCGAACGCTCAGGCTCCAAGGGCTGGTGGGCGTGAGAGTGAGTGTGCGCCTGGATGCGTATATATGTGTATGAATGTGTGTGTGTGTGTGTATGTAAGTGTGGGTGTATGTGTGTGTGTGCGCAGATGTGTGCGAGTGTGAGTGTGTTTGTGTGTGTGCCGTGTATGCGTGTAGGGGCGCTTCCCTGGGGCCGTCTATCAAACCGACAAGCCCCCTTTTCCCTCGCGGCTCAGCTAGGTGCGCCACCCTGGAGCTGCCTGGGACTGGGGGAGGTGGGCAGAGGAGTCCCGAGGAGCCGGGGCTGGGCGGCGGCGACGGCGGAGCCGGCAGAGAGCGGAGCGGCCGTTTGGGAGGGAGTCCGCATGTGGTCAGCGCGGGGTTCCTAAGCCAGCCCCCAGCTCACATTACACTCTATTTATAACCTCCCGAAGCCGTTTCCCCCTCGCAGGCAGGCAGGCAGCATTCTCTGGGACCACCTTCTCTTGGCTTCCACCTCTCTCCTCCTCTTCCTCCTCCTCCACCTCCTCCTCCTCCTCCTCATCCTCCTCCTCCTCCTCCTCCTCATCCTCCTCCTCCTCCTCCTCCTCCTCCCCTTGACATCGGAGCGTCCGAAAGCAGCAGCGCGGGCTGGACGATTCCTTCTTCCTTCCTTCTCTTCCTCTTGCTTCTTCCCGGGGCTGGCACAGTCAGCGGCCAGCCGGACCGACAGACGCACGGCCGGACCTAGCCCTCCAGGCTTCTCTTGGCCCATTCCAGCTGGTCAGGGCAGGGCAGGCCAGGGCCAAGCGGGGCAGCCCACGGCCGGATCGGGGGGGGGAGGGGCGGGGGCTCTGAGTACATTGCTGGCTGACCCAGGACGGCGGAGGTGGAGGCGTCCGTCCGCAAGCTCCCGCCGCCGGGCAGCAGCCGCGCCTCGCATGCTATGGAGCATCCGCTCTTCGGCTGCCTGCGCAGCCCGCACGGCACTGCTCAGGGCCTGCACCCCTTCTCGCAGTCTTCCCTGGCCCTTCACGGCCGCTCGGACCACATGTCCTACCCCGAGCTCTCGCCCTCCGCCTCGTCGTGTATAATCGCTGGCTACGCCAACGAAGAGGGCATGTTCGGCAGCCAGCACCACCCGCGTGGCCACCACCACCACCACCATCACCACCATCACCACCCACAGGCACCCCCGCCGCCGCCGCCGCCACCACCCCCGCCTCAGCATCAGGCGCTGCAGGGCAGCTGGCACCTTCCGCCCCTGGCTTCACCTCCCGCCGCCGCCCGCCACAGCCTGTGCCTGCAACCCGACGCCGGCGGCGGCCCGGAGCTGGGCGGCAGTGCCCAGGGTTTGTGCGCCTCTTCGGGCAGCTTAGGTGCCAGCACGCCCACGGGGGCGGCTTGCGCACCAGGGGACTACGGGCGCCAGGCGCTGTCCCCCGGGGACTCGGAGAAGAGGGCCGGCAAGAGGAAGAGCGATAGTTCAGGTAAGGAGCCGTCGGGGGCTGAGGGAAGGCGACCCTCGCGAGGAGAGGGCGAGGCCCGCTGCCTGGTGGATGGGCATCGCCGTGTGGGCGGCTGGCCTCATTTCTAGGGCGAGAGGCTCAGCACGCGGGCGCGCGCGCTCACACACACACACACACACACACACACAATCATAAACACAGCCACACAGAGACTCGCACACAGGTAACTACAGGCAGATTCAGAGACATACAGGTGACCAGCTATAGAAAGAGATGAGCAGACCAGTACACGCAGAGGTGGCCAGGCACTGACGGAATGTCTGTCCGACCCACTCAGGAGGACAGAAAGCCACACGGTGAGACACAGTCACAGATGCGTAGACAAACAGTCACATACAAACACAAGCACGTGTGATGTATTGAGTGTTGAAAGCGCGGTAGACTCGCAGCCAATGAGTGTAATAGAACTTCTCTCAACTTTCCGAGGCGATGGTCAGAACTCCTAGAGCCTTTCCCCGTATCTAGGATTATATGGAGACGCTCCCTGCAGTACCCTTGGCTAGACTCAGGCAGGGACTCTGCTGGCGTCTGGGTCCTGGGGCTTAGGGGCAGCTCGAGAGCACGTGACAGCGCCTACTCTCAGTTGCTCAGTTTGCATTTCCTCCAAGCTACAGAGGGAGATTCGTGGAGCAGTCTCCCTCTCGCTCTTGCTGGTGCTGGGCCCTTCGTGGGGCTGCTTCGGATTCACTCGGAGGCCACCAGCCAGCCCTTCCTCTCCTTTTTCTATAGTTAACTGGATTTCCAAATTCTTGTGCAATCTTTGGAACCTTTGCAGTAGAACTTGGCAAAGTTCATGAGAAAAAAAAATCCCTCAATTCTGATGAAAGAGTACTTTAAATAACTTAGGATCCCCAAGGTGAAAAAATTAAATGGCGATCCCTGAGAACTGGGGAGGAAGGGGCAATTTCCAAACTCTGAAGTTTACACTCGACTCTATATTTGAAGGGCGTCCTTTGTGGATTTACAAACGGTAGTTGTCTCCGTAAGTAAATGTGAGTTGGAGAGGGAAATATTTCTTGATATTGGTCCCTATGAAGGGAGTACTTTCTGGAGCACAGAATTCCCGCATCCACAACAGGGAAAGTTGTTTCCCAAGTAGGCGAGAACCCAGAGGGCGTCTTGTCCGAAAACTGAGGGTGCTGCCACATGCCGAGTTACCCAGGCCTCAGAAAAACAAGCCTGAGGCGCTGGAGTAAGCCATAGGAAAGAGATTTGGAGATCTGATCTGCCAGAGAAGAAAAGGCCAAGGTATAGCATCTCTGAACGCTTTGTAAAGGCTCACAGCTGGATTCATAGCCCCAGAGTCAGCGGGGAAAACTAGTAAGCCATCTTTGGGTGAGGAATTCTTAGAGTATTTTGAATAGCAAGACTACGAACCTGGTTTTCTTCTTGAATATAAGGACTGCCATGATTTGTTTTTGTTGGTTTTTTACCAATCATTTGGCAATTTATCCACCGCCCTCTTCCCCTCATTTTACCAGCAGTTATCAGCTTTAAAAAGCATTACCAAAACTGTAATAAAGTCCAAGTGGCTTGAGATCTTAGGCTTAAAGTGTTTTATGTGGGATCTAAATGTTCTTCAGTATTAGGCATAAACGTCCCAGTCAGAAACATTTTTCAAGGAGGCTATAAGGTGGATCTAAATCATCCTGTCATAACTTCAAAATCTAGTCCCCTCTTTTCAGTGTTAGGAGTTAACATAGCCTGTCCAAATCAGGGCTTTTTTATCCAATGGAAGAAAAAAAAATAAATTTTCTCATACATTATTGGTGGACTGGACAAACCAGGTGTAGTGTAATGTTCTTACAACAGTGACAAATAACAATATGAATCAAATCTGCTATTATGTCTGTTTTTGGGGGGTGGGGAGAAGGAAGCTACATTCAAAATTCAGACATTATAGAATGTTTTTTTTAAAAGTCTCTTATGAACACAATTATATTTTATATCACTGGAATATTTGTAAGTGAAAGACATTTTAGGTCACATCCTCAGGTACCAGGAGCTCTGGAAATGAGCAGTTTATTGAGTGAATTGTTCTTTTTGTTTATTGACCTAAAACAACAGACTCATTTTTTCCCTTTTTCACACGCACAAATTATTTTGATTGGAAAAAGATAGGAATAGAGGGGGGAGAGTGCCATTAAGTTCTCTCTGGTGATAGTTTCCAGAGAAAACTACCCCCCCCCCTTTTTAAGCAAGGTTGTATATATTTATCTTTTGCCCAGGCTCACAGCATAGCAAAATATGATCTTGCAAATCTGTGTTCTTGCCCGTTGAAGCTCATGTCTGGAGTCTGACCAAAATAGTGACAATTTGTGTTGGCTGCTGCCCATACGGTTACTGAGTGAGCGTTTGAGTGGGAAATGCCAATTAGTCATCACCCAGAATAGGTTCACTTGGGATTTCTAGTGATCATTTAGTTGGATGGCCCCAAAGATCTTCAGCTAACTGAATGGAAACGGCATTCCAAGTTTTAGCAGCAGAGGCAGTGAAGTTCTTATGAAAAATCCTGTGCAAAGTGGAACCATCATCTCCCTTCCCTTCCCTTATTTCCCTTCTCTTTTTTTTTCTTTTCCTTCTCTTCCCTTCCCTTCCCTTCCCTTCCCTTCCCTTCCCTTCCCTTCCCTTCCCTTCCCTTCCCTTCCCTTCCCTTCCCTTCCCTTCCCTTCCCTTCCCTTCCCTTCCCTTCCCTTCCCTTCCCTTCTTCTCTTCTCTTCTCTTCTCTTCTCTTCTCTTCTCTTCTCTTCTTCTCTCTCTCTTCTCTTCTCTTCTCTTCTCTTCTCTTCTCTTCTCTTCTCTTCTCTTCTCTTCTCTTCTCTTCTCTTCTCTTCTCTCTCCTTCCCTCTCTCCCTCCTTCCTTCCTCTTTCTTTCTTTCTTTCTTTCTTTCTTTCTTTCTTTCTTTCTTTCTTTCTTTCTTTCTTTCTTTCTTTCTTTCTTTCTTTCTTTCTTTCTTTCTTTCCTTTCATCTTGAAATTTATTGAATTCAGGTTCTAACCCTAATCTTCACTCTAGTACCCCTTCCCCCCTCCACCTTCTGTGAATTACCTTGAAAGTTCATTCATGTCACAGTCCCATAAGATCTTTTTGATCCAGCAGAACATAATATAAATGGCAAAAATATGAAATTGTTGAAACTGGTACATCTTATCCATTTCTCGGTTTTCTTCACACATTCTCTGTATTTCTAAAAAAATGAAATTTAGATCACTAAATGTTACTTTATAAAGTTCAATGATGAAAAAACAGCATGCTAGAAGCCAGTCTTCATTTACTTGAATGTGTGTACTTGGCATTTATTCATGCTGTATTTATATTTATAGAGGGAGTATAGTGATTCATAGTAAAAATAAAGCAAATGAAATCTTTCCTGGATAAAATTCACATTATACTTACTAGCATCCAGTTACAACACATGCATATGCACACAGATCTGTAATCTATATGTAATTTATACTTGTGTATGTAATCTTTAAGTTTCTATAAAAGGGGAAGGGGGCACATGATATCTCCTATCTCCTAGGGTTTTTCTGAGGCTCAAATGAGGTAATGTATGTTTGTTGCTTCACAAACATAAACATGCTATATAAAGTAAAGCTGTTACATGCTAAAAGTAATTTATACATATATATATATTATATATATAATATACATTCATATACAAATATATCATATTTGTACCATGTCTATCAATGATAGATAGATGGATAGAATGATAAATATGATATAGACAAGTAGGTTTACAAACACTAAGATTTGAACCTGTTGCCATTTTCATCATCGAAAAACTGCTTTAAATCCCAGTAAATGATATGCTGGAATAGAAAGATAGCCTTAGATTTCAGTTGCTTGGTCGGTTTTAGTTGAGTCTAGAAGCAAACTTTTATGACCTATGGGCTTCCATAAGTATTTTTATTAGTAATTGACAATAACCAAGTTTAATAGAAAAACACACAGTCACTAAATGTGTATTAAACAGTTTTGCAGCCTTGAACCTACTTTGCTTCCAGCATCATTAGCGACACCAACATCTGCTCTGTCTTCAAAGGGCCTCTTAAAAAATCCAAACTTTACAACTGTACTTAAAATAATCAGTAGAAAGCAGGTGATTCTGAAAAAAAAGAGAGTCTATAAATAGTGTGAATTGCTTGGCTTCAATTACTTTTGAGTGCCCTCCAAACTCTGCGGTAATAGGAATAAGCTGCAGTTTCAGAGAGAAAGAAGCAAAGCAGTTTGATTCCCCAATCCGACTCCCGTTTTGCCCAGGAATTAGACTGCAGAGAAACAAGAATGACTGTAACCCAAGAAGGCTTTGATTTTTCCAGAAAGAACAAATTTGTACAGTTTTCATTTAAAAAAAAGGTCATTATCAAGAAAGATACACCAACTAATTGCTCATTACTGAAGTGTGAAATAGTAATACTGGATGGACCAAAAGTCTCATAAAGAAACCTACTAACATAAAATTATACTTAAAAGATATTGGAAGGAATAGAATTTGGGATGTGGGTTTTTCTTCAATTTTTAAATCTACCTTTCCATTGGGGCTCCAGCCTGTTGGAGCCAGCCTATTCCTCACTGAATATGGACCTTGAAAACAGAGCAATTACTTTCACTTTATGGGTTGGACCGTGTATACCGACAAAATACGACTTCGTGATCTTTGCCTCACTCTGGGCTCATTTGTGCAGTTTTTCATAGGATCCTGTTTGACTAGCTGTGATACTGGAAATGTATAGAAGTCCAATTTCTGCACTTTTTTGTTCCTGGATGTGAAGTGTCACTCTCATGTCATGTAGGTTTGGTTGTGAGAATTCAGAAAAAAAACATCTAATTGAAAGTGGAGGAAAGACTGGATGGGAGACCATCCACCTTTCCCAATTAGAACCTCCTCTAATGAATGAAGTTGGTGGGGGGCAGGGGGAGGGAATTGTTAATTTACTTGCTTGTGAATGTTATTTGCATGACCAGTTAATGGGTGGTGGATGTGAAAAATTCCAACTTTGGAGGGGCTGTGTGTGCACGAAAAAAAAATAGACTTTTAAAAAAAATTGTTATAGGGCCTTAGCTGTAGATATGGCCAGGTCTCAAGAGAGTATGTTGGTGAGGACAAACAGACAAACAGACAGAGAGACAAGCTTCATGTTTGTTTCAAGGCCTTCCTTGGTGAAAGACAATTGATTAGGTGAAAGCAGATACTCCAAGGCATACTTTTACATTTTAGGTAAATTGTATTTTGAAATGATAACACATTTGGGAAAAAAAAAGATCAAATATTTAATTCAGGGGTTGTTAGCCTGGGTTCTGGGAACTTATTTTAAAAAATTGATAAGTGTCTTTCAGTAGAATTGATTTCCTTTGTAATCCTCTGTATTTTATTGTGTGCAGTGAATAATACAATTCTGAGGAGCCAATCCATAGGTTTCACTGGGCTGACAAAAGGATCCAGGACATAAACAAGATTGAGAATTCTTAATTTAAAGCAAGACACCAAAGAACCTTAGGACTTTCCTTCATAGTGATCGTGGAAGCAGCAGCAAGTGTTCTAGAGCAACTTCTGGGCCAGAACCCAAAGTGCAAGGAGGCTGAGGAGTTAGAGAAGGAACATTAGCATCTGCTTATGAAACCAATCAGGCATGAGGCTTTCCAGGTTATCTGAATAATTCAGTTTTTCACTAACTTCAGTCCCATTACTAGGCTTTGTAGACACAGCAGCACCCCACCCCCAACACACACACACACACACACACACACACACACACACACACACTTCCCCCCCCCCCCCAGAATATCGCAGTTGATTATTGGACCTGTAGGGTGGCAAAATCCTGAATGGTAATCAGACCTTTTAACTAAGAGAAAGAAGGGGAGGGCTGGGGCAGCAATGGCGCACACAGTGTTCATGACTGCTCCTCCCCTACCCCTTTTAAGAAATACTAAACAGACTATAGGAATGAGACTTCCCAGGCTGCTTTCCCCAGCTCCTGTCAAATATTGGTGCATCTCAGGCTGCCTCAGACTTCACTTCAGACTCATTCTGAGCTCAGTTAAATGACAACAGCCCATGAGGGGAAGGCACATACCCATAGGGGACAGAGAGGCTCTTATCTCCAACATTCATTTCTAATGAAGAATGAATCTGCCCCCATAACAGTGCCCTGCAGGCCAGGGCTCACAACACCAAGTTGGTTCTAAAAACATTTTCGGCCTGAATCAGTTTCCTAGTCACTATCACCAAGTTTTTATCAGTTTAAAAGCAGGCTTGTATTGAGGCCTCTACCAGCCTTAGCATCAGCTTTGTTCTTGGGATTCCGAGTGTAATAGCAAGGATTAATTAGTTGCCATGTAACTGAGAATTCTCCCAGCTGATTTTGGGGAGCTGGGGTTCACTCCAAAAGTCGGTGTGCTCAGGACGTTGGCCTTAGACCCCGAAATGGGCACTGGAGGGTTGGAATAGACAAAGACAGTTGACTCATAAGGGCAGAAGACCTAGTGGCTTCCTCTGTGTGTGTGTGTGTGTGTGTAGGGGGGAATTCGTGAAAATTTCTACCATTTATTTATCCAGTTGGTCACCCCTTAAAATCTGAGCTCTCTCCAAAGTAGAAAGCTGCTTTGGGCTAGGAATCCCTCTGGATTCTCCTGGAAAAAAAATTGTCTACAAAGGTAGAGTATGCAGTAACTGAAAGGAACCGCCAAATGTAACTGATGCAGAGATTCCTGAATCCTAATAGTCAGCGAGTTCTAAAACGCTGTTGGAAGAAAGCTTGAAGGCACATTTTGTTGTCTCATGTTACACACTCTGAAGAGACAGTTGTTTCACAGATAACATTCAGTTACTTAATAAGTCAGAAATCCCCAAACAGTCAATTTACTAACATACAGCTTGGGTTTTCCCAAGTTTTGTTTTTTTTCCCCCCATAAAATTTCTATGGAATTTTTTTTTAAGTTTTAAAGTGCTATTTGGTAATATTTGGGGTGCTATAATATTTAAATTAGTTTGTATCAAGTCATCAAATATATTTTAAATTGCATGATGCTTTTAGCGAATTCTTTTTATTGTTCATGCTTGTAACAGAATGCATATTTCTATTTATTGGCCACATGTAATAAATGCACTACTGGAGAACCCAAAGCAATTGAAGTATCCAAGAATGTTACATACATATACAGAAGACTATTTGGGAAGAGTGCACTATTTCACATGTTATTAGTTAGAATGTATCTGAAGAAAGATATAACTTCATAAATGCACACACACATAATTGTTATTTCTCCTCTTCACCCCCCCCCCCCAGTATTCAAGAGAGTTCACCATTGATTTGGTTGAACAGTATTTCAATATACTTTTTTTCAATATACATTTTCACATTCAGATATGTGGAGAGAGGGAAAGTGCCCCAACGTTAGGTCTCTTTGATACATTACCCATGTAAATGGACATTCTTGAATAAGATTCATATTAATCTGCAGAGAGCTATTACCAAAAGAGGAAGAAGGTGGTAGGTGGAGCTGATTTGTAGAAGAAGAGACAACATTCAGCCATGTATCAGTGTCCCTGGCTTTCCCAACTAATATAGTAGGCATGCTGGATTTTTGACTATATATGTAAAAAAAAAAAATGCTCGGTTCTAATATAATGTTTTCAATGGCTGTAAATGAACAATTAAAACACACACACACACACACACACACACACCACCACCACCACCTTAACGAGACATCATCCTAAAGTAATGAAATACAAAGAATAATTTTAATATCCACTGATTTTTAAAAAGCCTTTACAATATTTTAAGAGCATAATATTCATTCTTTGGTCACAATAACAATATCTCTAAGACTCTCATCGACAGAATCTTACATTCTCATCTTGTTGGACCCATTGTTCTCCAGTGTTTCACAGATCTGAATTAACTTCTCTATTTCCATGTGAAATGACTGTTATCACAACCTTCACTTCATGATTTCCATCTTTAGTTGGGCTCATTATTTGTTTTAGTAAGCATTCCTTTTCCTCTCTAAAGGATGTCAGGAGTATTTGAATTTTTGCCTATAGGAAAATAAGGCACATTTCAGAAATCTGAAGGATAGATGTTTGTATTCTGTTATTTTTAGGGACTGTATTTGAGAACTCTTGCTTGGCTTGGGATTATCCAGACAATCAAATGAAAATCAGAGAACAGAAAACCCACTTGATCCATCAGGGAAGGCATGGATGGAGGGAGGGTTCTAAATAAAAACTGGAAAAAAAAAAGCACAATTCCCTGAAATCCAGAGGTATGAACAGATACACAAAAGGGATGAGAACAGAATGAGGAGGTGGGTTATACACATTAAAATTCTTGGTGGCATTTGAAGGACTTCCGTAGTAAAGACAAGAGATTTAGGGAGCGGAGTTTAGAGATCATCTACTGTGGATCTTTTATTTTATAGCTGAGGTCTTTGAGACCCAGAGAGCTTAAGTTACTTGTGCATGGTCACACAGGAAGGAAATAAGAAAGCTAGCATTTGACTCCAGGTCCTGTTGATGTATTACAATCTTTTTGTAGCGCATGCTGCCTCTCATATCATAAACAAAAAAGAAACCAATACTATACAAAATAAATAAGAAAGTTAAACTTGAATCTATGTTGGCCAGTACTGGAAAACTGGTAGCCACTGCATGATCAGGCAGGATTTCTGTTCAGAAAAGGCTAACCATGACCCTCCTCCCTTCAGCCACAACCTTGGGCTGTCATCATCTGTCAATCATCATCATCATCATCATCATCATTTTGTTGATTTTTCCGTTTTATTTTATTTGCCTATTTATATTTTGACATAATTCTATCATTATAGAATCAATTTTTTTCACTCTTCCTACAGGCTTGAGGACAGAAAGCACACAAGAAAGAGGTAAAGGTGAGGGCCACCCCCCAAACAGGAGTGGAAAGAACAGAACACTTATAAATGATGCCTGGATGAATGTGTCTTTTTTGAGACTGATGGCAATTTGAAAAGGAAAATGTGTCCCACAGTGTTCTGGAGTGTCTTCGGTGGCATAGCCTGGAACAACTGCAGTCTTATGCAAAGAGTCCTCTAAGGCGATAACTCAGAGGCACTCATTTTATAAAACCTAGACACCTGAAAAAAGGAGCTGAGCAATGGCTTTACGTGCTGTTGTTCATAAGACATCGAAGGATGAGGCTCCTTCTCAAGGCTCAACGAGCAAACAGTGCATTTCTTTCTTGGGCATCTGATTTTATTCCTATAATCAGAAGCATTTTGCTAAAGAAAACAAAATGATGGCTCCATAGCTACTATGGAGGTTCAGAACACTCTCCGTCCAAGAATTTTCAGTAGAGGCCAATTGGACTTTCCTTCTGATACCATTGGCAAGACATAAATGATTCTCGAAGAAAAAGTATGCTATATTTTCAAAGTTTATACTAGAAAACTTTAGAGTTGTGTAATTGGCTAGAGCATTAAGCACACCCTTATTAAAGCTCGTGTGGGTTGCCATCCCTTCATTTATAATTTTTTTTTTGACAGCCATAGGAGGAAAGGGCAAGGTTCTTCTCTGAGGAAAATGGGATCCCCTGCTTTTATCCTCTCTCTTTACCAATACAATTCTAGCCAAATGTAAACTTCATTTACATATGGAGCTTTTGCCTGCATCAGAGCATCTGGATGTTTTCAGCAGGACAACATCTGGAGACAAGCAACTGGGAGGAGAGATTGACGCCAGTGACAAAATGCATCAAGCCAGGCCTCCAGATGCCCAGGCCTGCCACTGCTTGCTTGCCTTTCCTGACCCATCACCTGCAGGCATACACCAGCACAGGCCCCAAAGGTGGCCAGCCTCTGGAGATGGTGACCTGCCTTCTCCCCTAAGATGGGTTCTATTCCCTCCTGGCCATGCTTGGGCTCTCAGGGAGTGGTAGCTGCACCCACAAACTTGGGGCTCCAGCCTGTCTCTACTACAGATGTTCAGGGAGATCTGGAGCAAAGGTGGCGAGCCTGTTGTTTGCCTCAAATGTTTTACAATTAGTCACCAAACCCCAAGGGATTCTCACTCATGCCGAGATATTTGAAGACAAATCCAAGTGGGTTGTAGTCATGCCCCATCCAGAGGCAAGCTCCAGCTCTCTAGGGATGTTGTCTCCTACTTTCTTCCTTTGCATTACAGAAAAGGGAGCATTGGAGGCTGAAAGCAATGGACTTCCCTGCCCAATTCCTAGTGGTTGTGTGTACACACACGTGCTGTATATGCATGTACCTATAGATGCATATGTACATGAATATACATGCATACATGTGTTTGCATTTGTAGAAAGAATGAGAAAGAGAGAGACAGACAGACCAAGACAAATGGGCAGAGACAAATAGACAGATGGCCTTGTATGGGGTCATGGAAATATGGGACCAGATCTCTCTGCCCACTTAGGAAGCGGGCAAAGTTTGACTTTCAGATGTTAGTTCCATGTTTGCTCTCTCTGTCTCTGTCCCCCTTCCACTCACCCGGCTCTGCCTTCTCTCAAATAGCCACTTACCTCTTGACATTCTCACTCTTATGTCAAAGTGTGTCCTAAAGTAATTTGTCTATTCTATGGTAGAATGAGATGCTGGGATCAAAGTTAGAGAATAGGACTTCAGCCTTGGCTCTATCACTTCCTATGAGTCCTCAGGCAGAACACTTCTTTCTCTTGACCTCAGTTTCCTCACCTGTAAATTGTAGTGGTTGAACTAGGATTTTAACTTTAGTGCTCAGGGGCCACCCAGTCCCATCCATCACACAATTAAGGAAACTGAGGCCCGAGAAGCTAAATGTCTTTCCTAGGGTCCCATCCGGATCTGAACCCTGGCTCTTTGGTTCCAAATGCAGCATTCTTCCCCACCTTCCTTCCAGCGCTAAATCTGGTTCCTCCCAGTGCTATTTGTTGTTCTTAACAGGTATTCAAAGCTTTAACCAATCAAAAGGCACTTCAAGCACCTTGTGCCAAGCACTGTTCTAAGTGCAGGGTCTTTTTAATTATTGGGGCCAAGCCCTGAAGGTCAAATTTCTGCCACTGAGCAGCAGGTAAGATGGAGTTTGAGTGATAAAGACTCCTGCCTGGATTCATAATGCTTCGACAAGAAGCCAGCTCTCTTGACTCTAAGTTCATTGCTCTTAGACTAGAAGCTCTTAATTTGGGGCCCATGATCTTTGATATCTATTGCCATAGCAATATAGATACATAACTGTATTGCGACATAATCGATTTCCTTTGTATTCCTAAGCACTGATTTTTTTTTTGCATTTAAAAACATTACTCTGAGAAAGGGTCCATAGACATCACCAGGTGCCCAAGTAGGTACCATAGGAAAGGTAAAGAACCCATCTTTGAAAGACCATTTCTCCAACCCAAGCTGTTCTAGTCCCAAGATTACTTCTTAACAATATTTCGTGCAATGTAATTCCAGTGGAATTACTAGATTTGTGTATATCTTGTATATCCCTATACACAACGTTGTGCTTGTGTTTAACAACCACCACCCACACAGAGAATATGCATACATAAACAATGTATGTATATATGTATACTTACACATATACATACATAAACAATGTATGTATATATGTATACTTACACATATGTTTATGTATGTATATGTAGTACACACTCTAAATTCAATCTGCATTGTGAATATTTTCTCTAACATTTTCTGAAGTCTAGACAACCAATAAAGCAATAAACAAAGCCAGGGCTTATACTATTTATTGATTTAATGCTCACATTGAAAATTAATAAGGCTCCACTAAGAATATAAGTTCCTTGAGGACAGAAATGGTTTCTACTGTTTTGCCATTGTATTTCTAAAGCTTAGCGCTGTGCTGGAAACAGACACAGTCCTCTCTTATTGATTGATTATGATAGGGCTTGTTATCCCCCTTTATACAGCTGTAGAGACTGAGGCTGAGAGATGGCAAGTGACTTGCCCATAGTCACACAGCTTGTAAATGGCAGAAGCATTTGAATCCAGGGCTTCCTGACTCTTACGTCGCATATCGTAGCTATGAAGCCACGCTGCCTCCCCAGGACAGAATGTTGAAGTAGCTGGATGTCTGTGAGACTCCTGGTCCCCTTCCTTCAAGCTTCCCCTAATGTATGTGTTGCCCTTGCATTGACTCAATTTGCCATGGCTTTGCCCTCAGATATACCCTGGAGCTGCCCTCCACTTGGACCTGGGTTTCCAGAGCTAGCCCCATAACAGAACAATGGAAGCTCAGAGTCAAGGGAGATTACAGAGATATTTAGGTGGCATAGTAGATACAGCACCAGATATGGAGTCAAGAAGACCTGAGTTCAAATCTAGCCTCAGACACTTATTAGCTAAATGACCCTGTGCAAATCACTTAAGCCTGTTTGCCTAAGTTTCCTCATCTGTAAAATGAGCTGGAGAAGGCAATGGCAAAACACTCCAGTAACTCTTCCAAGAAAAGTCCAAATGGACACACCAAGAGTCAGATAAAACTGAAATGACTGAACAACAACAAAAGTCCACCTTACCTGATTGGGGGAGGGGGCCAGGAAGCTCCCTTTGCAGTATCCCCAACAAGTGCTTACCTCCGTTTTTAAGGGCAGGGCTCCCTACTCCTCATTCCAACACCCTTACGGCAGTCCATTCTACTTAGAAACAATCACCATCATTAACAGGTTTCTCCTAAATCAAGCCACACTTGGCCTTACCTCCCACCAACTAATCCTGGTTCTTCTGAGTGGCCAAGCAGATTAAAGTGAATCCTTCTTTTATCGAAGGCCAGAGAGGCCTTCAAAGAAGAGAAGACAATGTTCATTTCCCTCCCGAGTATCCTGGCCAGACCACCCCAATCCCTCATACCTGTGACTGACACAATCATAATTTCAGGGCTTAAAGTTGGCTCCCAAATCATTAACTGGGGATCAGCATGCCAACGAAGTGAAAACACAGGAAGGATCCCTCCCTCTGCAGTTATGGGTTTCATACTGATCCCACCATTCATAAAGCCAGGGGTTCCCAAATGCAGGGAACTTGTTTGTTGGTTCATTTTTGGCTGGTACTAGCTTCTTGTTTTCAGGTGAGACAATTCCTCTATTTGACAGATGAATATAGTTTGAGGTTTGGATAGAATATTAAAATAGGTTGGTGCTCTCCCTTTCCCCCAATATCTTTTCCACAATTTTCTGTTCTGGCTGCACCATTCTATAACAAGAAGGACTGACACTTCTTTAGTGCATGAAGGTATGCAAATCTCTCTCTCTCTCTCTCTCTCTCTCTCTCTCTCTCTCTCTCTCTCTCTCTCTCTCTCTCTGTCTTTCTCCACACACACATACATATATATACACACATACATACATATACATATACATACACACATACATATATGGGTATATATGCATGTGTATATATGTATATACATGCACATATATATGTGTATATATATATTATCTCATCTGTTCCTCAGAGAACAATCCCGTGAGAGAAAGCTAATCTTCACTCCTATTTTCTACAGGGGAAACTGAGGCTCACAGTGGTTATGTAACTTGCCATGGCCTGCATGGATGGGGCAGGATTCCAACTCCCTACTCTTCCTGACTCCAAGGCTAGCTCTCTCAACAGTGTCACCCTGCACCTCAAGTATGGGCCCTTATTGCTTTCTATTTTCTTTCCTTCAATCCATCCTTCCTATGGCTGCCAAGCAGACCTTATAAGATATCAGATAGGAGGATGAGAAGCAATTCCTTAACCTTGAAGGAAGCTACACAATTCTTGTTTTCTCATTATTTTTTGGGTTACTTTTACTTATTTATCTATCCATTTATTTATTTATTTATTTATTTGTTTGTTTGTTTATTTGTTTGCTTATTCATTCATTCATTTATTTGTTTGTTCATTTGTTCACTTATTTATATGTTTATTCATTCATTCATTTATTTGCTTGCTTACTGCTCATTTATCTATTTACTTATTAATTATCCACCTGCTTATTTATTTGTTTGTTTATTTATTTATTTGTTTGTTTATTTATTTGGGTCAGGCAATTGGGGTTAAGTGACTTGCCCAGGTCACACAGTTAGTAAGTGTCAAGTGTTTGGTCTGAGGCTGGATTTGAACTCAGGTCCTCCTGACTTCAGGGCCAGTGCTTTATCCACTGTGCCACCTAGCTGGCCCTGTTCTGTTATTTTTAAAATAATATTTCATTTTTTCTTATTGCATGTAAAAACAATTTTAATATTAATTTTTTAAAAATTAAGTTCCAAATTCACTCCTTCCCTTCTCTCCCTGCTCCATGAGATGGTAAGCAATTTGATAAAGGTTATATATGTGCAATCATGCAAAGCATATTTCCATGTTAGTAATATTGTGAAAGAAAACCTAGACCAAAAAGAAAAGAAATAAAGAAAGTGGAAAAAAAGCAGGCTTTGATCTGCATTTAGCCTCCATCAGTTCTTTCTCTGGAGGTGGAAAGGACTTTTCATCATGAGTCTTTTGGATTGTCCTGTATAATTTTATTGCTGAGAAGAGCTAAGTCATTCACAGTTCTTCATTGTACAATGCTGCTGTTACTGTGTACAGTGTTCTCTTTCTGCTCACTTAACTTTGCATCAGTTCATTCAAGTCTTTTCAGGTTTTTCTGAAGTCTGCTTGCTTGTCATTTCTTATGACACAATAGCATTCCCTTTTCCTAATTGGTAACATCCTCTCAGTGTCTAATTCTTTGCAACACAAAAAGAATTGCTGCAAATATTTTTGTACAAATAGGTCCTTTCCTCCTCTTTTTTTTTTAATCTGTGCGATACAGACCTAGCAGTGGTATTGCTACGTCAAAGGATATGCATTGTTTTATATCCTTTTTGACATAGTTCCAAATTGCTCCCCAGAATGGTTGGATCAGTACACAACTTCACCCAAAGTGCATTAGTTTCCCATTTTCTCCACATCCCTTTCAACATTTATCATTTTACTTTTCCATCATATTAGCCAATCTGATGTGTGTGAGGTGGTACCTCAGAATTTTAATTCGCATTTCTCTAATCAATAGTGATTTAGAACATTTTTTTTTTCATATGACTATAGACAGCTTTGATTACTTTGTCTGAAAACTGCCTGTTCGTATCCTTTGACCATTTGTTAATTGTGGAATAACTTGTGTCCTTACAGAAGCTACACAATTCTTTTAACCATTACAGACTGTTTATTTTTGATGAACTAAAACGTCATCTTGTAACCTTGGTACTCTCCTGGTGATGCAGTTTGACCCCAAATCCACTAAGGAGCCTCTGAATGTGCCTTGTGCTATCCCACTTCCAAACCTTTGATCACACTCAAGCCTAGGCCTGAACTGCCTTTCTTTCTGACATTGGCTGGTTGACATTTGACTTCTCCTTCTCCACAAAGCCTTGTTCACTCTCCCTTTCCAGAGCTTTATGTCTGTACTCATTTTTTGTGCTGATGGGTTATAATTTTTTTTTTAATTTGTCACCGCATTCTCTGTTTTTATAGAGGCCTTCCACTGGACTGTGAAGGCAGGACCCATTGCCTATTTCATGATCATTTCTTCTCTGTTTGCAGAGCCTCCTGCTCTGCAATCATAAGGGTACACTTACAAGATCTGCATTGAAGTGGATGTATCAAGATTCCTTGCTATCAAGGTCCAGGTGTGGTCTGCTGGATGGCACTGAGGCCTCCTGGCAAGGACCTTTTTAGGAAGTGGAATCCCATCCAGGAGAAGTCCTTTGTGCCAAAACTAAGAAACTTTCTTCTGTCAGTTTGGTTTTATTCATCATAGATTCTTCTCCAAGTGGAGCAATCATAAGTGTAACAAACAACCACAAGAGTGTCAAGTAGAAGAAAAGACAATTGGGCTACTAAGTATCTGAGGCTGGATTTGAACTCAGGTCTTCCTGACTCTAGATCCAATGTGCTATCCTAGGCAGCACCCATTTGCACACAGGTAGTAACTAGCAGGGTGGGATTTGAACCCAGGCCCTCTGACTCTGATACCAGGACTCTTTCCCTCGTGTTCCTCTCCTCTGCCCTCCCACAGGATTTGCTTGGTGACTTTTGTCTTGATATGTGCAGTTTCCATCTCCTGGATGGTGGGGGTGGTCTGCTGTCATCTGTTTCTTGGCTTTCAGTGTCTGCTCAGTAGCCCTTCATGCTTCTGGTTCTACAGAGATTTTCTATTTGCTGGGTTGGAATTATCTGTGAAGGATTATCTGCAGCCTGCTCCCTTCCACCTCCCAGCTGCAGCTGAAGTTCCACTCTGTTGACTGATAATAGGGTTGGCTGATAATTGGGTTAGTCCCAGGGGCAGCTGTGGCTGGCAATGAGGGAACTGGTGAAAATCGATTTCAGTGTGTGTATCTATCTAGCTGGATCCTAAAGGTAAGTCACAATGATTTCTGGGGGTTGTTTGGTGTTTCTGTTGCCCTTTCTTTAGGCTGCATCCTCCAAGCCAAGGAGTTAGCCACCATGTAGCCAGCACAGGCCGTGTTCAGAGCCCTGTACTAGCTAGAGCTAAGGGAGAAGCCAGGGCACTCTTTTTATGAGGCTCTCGTAAGGGCATATGCCACATGATATTTACAAAGAATCCAAAATAAGTTATATTATGAGTGCTTTCAGACAGTGCAAACAAAGTGGACCATGAGGATTGGGTCAGAACCTGCCATGGCAATCAGGGGAGACTTTCAGGAGGAGGCAGCCTTGAGTTGAGCTTAAAGGATAAAGAGGGAGTTGAGAGATGGAAATAGGGTGAGGAAATTGATAGGGCATTGTGAGGCATGTTGTGTTGGGGTGGTGACCAGTCCAGTTTGTTTGGAGCACAAGATATATGAAGACATGAAATAAGCCTGGAGGAGTATGAGGGCACCACATTGTGGAGGACCTTGAATACCAGGTAAAGGGGCATGGACTTTACACTGTGGACAGTTGGGTGTTGTCCTTAGTGCTCTAAGAGGAACAAAATGACATCACTATGTCTGGGTCAAGGTACAGTGTGTCTGACTGTGGCCGATCAGACCTATACGAGCTTGGAATGCTCTATCACAGGTCGGGCACAAATAGTCCATATAACTTTATTTGGTGGGCAGGAGGGAGACATTGAATGGCTTTGAGCAGAGGAGTGATGTTTCCAGATATGTATGTGCAAGAGATAAGTCTGGCAGAGGCATGAAGAATGTTTTGGAGAGAGGAGAGAGTTGAAAAGGGAAGCTGAGTGAGGCAGCTCCAGCTGCCTCCCCTCGGGTGGTAATGAGGGCCTTGACGGTGGGTGGTGGGAAGGAGATGGTGTGGTTAGTTCTAAGAAATGCCTCAGAAGTATGACCAGTGCGTGGGCGAACGCGCTGGCCTAATGGATAAGGGGCTTTAGAAAGAGGAGCAGGTCTGGGAGGGGCAGGTGGATAATGAATTAGATTTTGGACATGATAAGGCCTGAATGCCCTGGGACATTGGCTATAAATATCCTGCTGAGAGACTGGGTGTGTGGATCTGAAGCTCGGGCCAACAGTCCAGGCTGCAGGTCTAGACGTTAATCATGTTATTATGTTTTTTTTTTCCATCTAGGCAATGGGGTTAAGTGACTTGCTCAGGGTCACGCAGCTAGTAAGTATTATGTGTCTGAGGCTGGATTTGAGCTCAGGTCCTCCTGAATCCAGGGCCAGCGCTCTATTCACTGCACCACCTAGCTGCCCCTAATCATGTTATTATGAAAAGCTACTTATCCCATGCTTTTATTTGCAACATTATTTACGTGCTTGATCTCATTTTCTACAACAATACTGAGAGATAAGGGTTATAGGTACCACGATTGCCATTTTGTAGATGATAAAACAACAACCACCAAGTTTTAGAGACGATGTATGACTTGCCCAGGGTTAGACAGCTCATGAATGTCTGAGGCAGGATTCGCACCCAGGTCTTCCTGACTCTACTGCGCCAGGGATCATTAGCATAAGGTGTGAAAGATCACAGGGTAATAGATCCAGGGCTGATAGGGATGTTAGAGGCCATGTAGTCCAACTCTTCTTTTTACAGATGAGGAAACTGATGTTGAGAGATGGTATTTGACTTACCTAAGGTCACAAAGGTATTGAAGTATTGAAGTATTGAATTTGAACCTAAGTCCTCTTGAATAAGGTTGCTGAAAGAGGAGGAAGAGAGAAAAGTGCATTGGGGGAACTATTTATGATACTGAATATCTTTTTGAGGATAAAATAGTAAACCCTAGTCGACAACAAGCATTTATTAAACACCCACCATAGGACAGATCATAGGCTATGAAAATAAAATTACAATGGAAAAACAGTTTCTAACCTCAAGGCATTTACATTCTGTTAGGGGGAAGCAAGATGGAGACAGAAAATTAAACACAAACTATATGCAAAAACATTTCTGGGTATTGTACCTAGAGCAGGACGATAGACTGTCTTCCTATAGGAGGCAGCCCTTGAGCTAAGCTTTTAATAAAGGTAGGGATTCTAATATATGAACGGGAGGAGGGAAGGCATGGCAGGCATCAGGGACAGCCTGTGCAAACACCTTAAGGTGGGAGGTAGAGTTTCACGTCCAAGGAACAGTCAGGCCAATTTAGCTAGCAGGTGGTATGCCTGAATGAGAGTAATATGTCTAGTGGAATTGAAGTGATACACTGAATTTGTTTGTAGAGCTGCAAATGAAGAGACAGACTATGGCCACATCAAGAGATACCGTAGTCGAACTCTTAGAGCCGAGTGCGGCTCACCAATTTATAATCTTTTGAGAATGTGAAACATCACATGAAGGTGGTAGGAAGTTAGCTGGAAGAGGGAGTCACAAAGTTGAGTGGTTGAAGTGGTTATATAAAGCCAAGAGAATCAGTGAAGCTCGGCAGTTGAATGCTTATATGTTTCATATTCTGAGAAAGAAGTAAAATATTAGCAGAAAATTGTTTGCAAATTACACAAGCACATCCATGGTTTTGTCCCAAGGTGGTGATGTTACTCATGGGAAAGCACTGTATCTTTGTCCTTTAGTGTGGCAAAGTCCAGCCTACACATAAACCTTTGCAGGAATGCCCAGCTCTCTAGACACACAACAGAATAAGACAGCACAGAGCCCTGAGAAAGGCAGACTGTAGTCAAATTATGAAAGCCGATTATACTCTAAACAGAAGATTTTGTGAATCATCCTAGAAACCACTGAGGAGGGTGGTGGGTACCCATAACTTAGCAAGATTATGTTGACAATGGTGTGATGATGGTTTTGAAATGGGTAAGAGAGCAGCAGACAATTTAGGAGGCTGCTGAAATAATGCAGGAAGAGGTGATGGGGGCCTAAATCAGAGTGAGCATGGAGATGGATTTGAAAGATGTGTTCATGGAGCCAAAAAGATTTGACAGCTAATTGGACAGGAGGGGGAAGGCAGAGGAGAGGATGGAGAGGTTTTATACTTGATTGACTGGAAGCATGAGAGTGTCTTTAAATCAGGCAAGTCAGGAGAACAGGGAGGTTTTAAGGGAGAGGTAATGATGAGTCCTGTTTTGAACACTACAAGGGACAGGACAACTACTTCCTTTTCCCTCACACATTAAAGGAGAAAAGGAGAAAAAGGGAGTTAACAAAAGGCAGAAAGGCTACGGTTTAGGGAACCTTTCTTTCCCTTCTTAAATGATTCCCCATTGCTAGGATAAACTTTTGGGTCCAAAATGAGGTATATAATAAGCATCAGCATATACTTCTGAAAATAAAGATCATGGTGAATAAATATGACAAAGGGCCTCCTGAAGAAAGAGTGGCTTCATGAAGCCAAAGCTAATAGGAAGAATCAGGCTGGTAGGTGGGCACTCAACAAGAATTGTAGGGGGGGGGCCAAACAAACAGAAAAACCTCAGAGTGAAATTCTGAGACCATAAGAGGTAGAATATTAAAAGCGAACAAACAAACAAAAACAATCAGCCATAGTAGAGAAACAGGGCACTTCATGGAGTTGTAAAAATTAGTGGGAAAACATGGTTGGATTAATAAATTCTAAAAATGGAGCTGCCAACCTCAAGTAAAGTCAAATGAATGATAAAGGCCGGATGAATTGGGAAAAATGGATTTCGGAAGACATGAGGACAAACAATACAAACCCATTCAAGAATGTAAGGTCAGCTAGGGAGATTCTTCCAAGCCTCTTGAGGAATTGGGAGGAGAACATTTTTCTGGGAAAGGGTGGGGAACATGCCAGGAACACGGCTAGTTTTTCCAGGGGAAAAAAAATGAAACTTAATAGAATCAGACTGTGGTAATTAGGGACACAGAAGAGTTAAATTTTCAGTCTTTGACAAACCTTCCGTTTTTCCAAGTCAACGACCTGTATTCCAGAATTGCAAAACAGGTAACAGACCAAACTGGAGAGTCCACTGGAGCCCATTCCAATGAAAAAAAAAAGTAAGTAGCACTTATTCATTCAGGCAGGAAGAAGGAAAAAAAAATGTAGGGCAGAGGAAAGTGAAGGGCTATCTGCCCTCTGGATGAAAGAACATCTGGGCCAGATGGTGCATTTGCAATGATCAAACCACTACTAGAGACCCAGACTACGTAATGAGGACCCAGACTACAGGAGAGCTGCACTGACTGCAGGTCAGCTGCTTGACTCAGTAAAGTTTCACTAGTAACTGAGGGATGAATTAAAGGGGGAACTGAGAGCAATTTGTACTGGAGAGATTATTACCAGTCTTGCTGATGAATCTTAGATATTGCCAGATGTCTTTATGGTAGAATACGGCAGACTATGGGGCAGCTAGGTGGCACAGTGAATAGAGCACCAGCCCTGGAGTCAGGAGGACCTGAGTTCAAATCTGGCCTCAGACCCTTGACACTTACTAGCTGTGTGACCCTGGGCAAGTCACTTAACCCCATTGCCTAGCCAAGACAAACAAACAAACAAACAACAATAGCACACACAGAATATGGCAGAGTACCAGAATTCCTGATCCAGAGACAGTGAGGCATAGGGGAAGGAGGATGGCATGTAGTCAGGGACACTCAGGCTCTGAAACTGCTGCTGATACTTGCTTTGTAAGCTTGGGGAAGTTGATTTTATTCTAGCTCCCTTAGGCCACATACAGTGTGGAAGGGGAATACTAACCCATACAGAAAGATTCCTGCAGGCTGCATGTTGACTTAGAAAACCACCTATTGCCTTATCTATGTTCAATCATAATTTTATTTTATTTTATTGTTATTTATTTTATTAAATATTTCTTAATTACATTTAAATCTGGTTCTGGCCCTGTTGCTGGCCATATTCAAATGTTCGATACTCACCTTCCTGGGACTTATTTACTAAGTCACTGAAGAGTTAAGACCTGCACTGGTGAAGGAAGTTCCTATATCAGGAATTCCCTATGATATCATCCCAGATGTTTTTTCCTCCTTGGGTAAAGTACTGCCATGGTGAGAATAGTCAGCTGGCTTTTCTTTTCTGTGACAAACTAAAACAACTGGTGCTCAGATGGGTTAAAGCAGGGAGTGTTGTGCTTACATTCACAGAACCTAAGTCGAAACCTTGGCTCAGGTATTCACTGCCTATGTGACCATAACGTGATCTGTAAAATGAGAGGGTGTTGTTAGATGACCATTTGGGTCAATCTAAATCTTTGATCTTACGACATTATGATTGTGTTGTCTTAGGGAAAAAAATGACAAAATCATGGGTTTACAAATTACAACCACTAGCGTACCCTGAATCCAAAAAATTATGCTGATGCAAAACCTGAAGGTATTGGCCATGAGCCAGTGCCGTAGTGGAAAGACTCATGGGAGATTGTGTGGTTCAGTGGGAAAAGTCCTAGGCTTGGAGCCTGGATTTGAATCTGCCATCTCTCACTGGCTAGCCCGGTGACTCTAAGCGGGTCATCTCTATGACTCTCTTCTTCATCTGTACAATAGGCAATAATAATCACTAAGGTTAGTGCCTACACTGTGAGTATCAAAGGAGAGAAGAGACATAAAGCTTACTGGTAATGGGCTAGGCATTGTAGTTGGAATTGTTTCCTGAATGAAATGAGACCATTCTGGATCATTCCACAGTTAACAAAAGAAGATTTAATTGGCCATAGTGTAGGAAGGATGTTCGGTAAGGCTGCATTCAGGTAAAGGAAGATCCCTCATCTCAATACAGAAAGAAATCTGGACAGAGGAATGAGTGTGGTGGCACAGAAGGCCTCAGGGCATCTGCCAGGTCTGAAGACTCCACATGAATAAGTACCCAGCAAGCCACAAAATATATGGCCTGAGGCCGCAGTGAGCTACATTAATGGAGTGTAACTTGTACCTGAGCCTCCTGGGCCAATCCAGTCTTGTTAGTGTTGATATAAGATGGGTGAGTCCACTGGCTCACCCTGCAACCCCTCCTCTCCCCATGGTGGAGCTGTTGGTGAACTATGCAAAACAAGGGTCCTTAGGAGGTAGGTCCTTCCATAGGTGGGGGCCCAGGAGGGTATTAGAGGAACCTGGGCATTGGGCTTTAGGCTGGATGCCTCATTCTCTGGAAGATTTGAGACTTGTTTGTGAAAGACACTAACACCTAAGTGACTTTGATATCACTTCCTTTTAATGATAGAGGTTACCTGAGCCCTCTTCATCTAGGGGCAGTGAGGTAACGCAGTGGCTGGAGCACTTGGCCTGGGGTAAGGAACACCTGAGTTCAAATCCAGCCTCAGACACTTACCAGCCATGTAGCCCTAGGCAAGTCACTTTAATCTGTGTTTGCCTCACTTTTCTCAACTGTAAAATTGGGATAATAATAGCACCTACTTCCCACTGTTGTCGTTATCACAAATGAGATAATAATTATAATTCACTTAGCACAATGCCTGACATATAGTAAGTGCTATATATTAACAATAACAATTAATTATTGCTATTATTATTATTATCATTCTTATTATTATTTTGTAAAAGGGGACATTTTTGCATCACTCAACTCATTCTGGACAAAAGGATATGATCCTACATTGTCTATTCACTAGCAACTAGGGCCCAGTAACAGGTAGGCATTGCTTTTCCAAAGTGGTAAAGTGAGCGGCCTCTCTGGGGAGCTTCCTAGGTTGGAATGGATTCATTGCTGACTGCTTCTGGAAGGTGGGAGAGCAGACCCTGGCAGTCAAAGGGATGATAGTGAAGCTGCTGCTTAACATGGATAAACGTCATGCCTCAAGTTGGAGAGAAAGGGGCAGATTGCCTTATAGGGAAAGGTTGAGGACAATGTGAGCCAGATGGGTGTTTGGTTTGGGAACCCATAGGCACCTATGAAAAAAATTCCCTCAGCCTGGTTGTTGTGGACAGAGCAATCTAAAATCAGAAGCCTTATAGGGTCATGAGAGATTAGGAGGAGAAGCTGCTGGACAGCTCGCTTTAGATCCTCTGGGACTGTATAGCCTATTCTGGGTCACACTGACAGGTGGAATTGAGGGTAACTCAATTGATGGAGTCCATCAGGGAACACAGGTAGAAACTGTGTGTTCTTTAAAACCCCAAGAGTGCAAGGAAGTATGGGCTTCATTTCATTTTGCTTCATTTCAGAAAGTGGAGAAGTATCAGTAGTTTAATCCTGCAACATGTCCAGAGTCATCTATGTTCCCTTTACCCACTGTATTCCCTAAAACTTGACGGAGCAAGACAGACCCTGGATTTTCTTAGACTTGGGCCACCATCAGATTGAGGATGTTAGCTCTGGGGCTTCGTTCAACCCAGTCAACAGTAGGTCATCAGCATAATTATGCTTCCATCATTGCCACAAAAATAGGACATGAAGCAAAACAAAAGCTTTGGTAAAGTCTAGGTAAACTATATTTACCATATTTTTCTTACCCACCAGGGTAGGACACCTATTTAAAAAAAAAAGGAGAGGAAAGGAGATTGTTCTGACATAGTCTGTTTTTTAAATTTTGTTTTCAATTATGAAGCATTTTCCCCTACTTCCCCTTTCTCCTCAATAAAAAAAAAGGAGAAAAAGTAACGAGCCCCAGTTTTTGTAAATAGATATACCTCATCAAGTCAGACAAACCCCCAACTTGGCCGCGTCCAACAACATGCTCTATTTTGAACAAAGCCATGTTGGCTGTTTGTAATCAGAGCCTCCCCTTCCTTAATTATTCCTTCAATATACATTCTGGCATATTCATTGGGTACATTATAGTGGCTGCTGGCAATGTTATTGTCAGGAATCTTTGTTAGACATGGTTTGAACTAGAGACTGCTGAGGATTCTCAGAATCCATGCTTTCGTGAACTTTTCCAAAAGATGAAGAGAAGCTCATTGGCCTGTGGTTTTCCTATTATAGTCTCTTCCCTTTTTGTGGATATTTTCCTGTCTTCCTTTGTTCACTTTCTCACTTTTTCCATTGTCTTCCAAACATCCCTTGGCTACCGCATTCCCCTGGTTCTTCCAGTATCCGAGTCTGAGTCTCACCTAAGCCAGGTGGCTTGTACTCATCAAAGACCATGATGTGTCTCTCTCTTTGTTAGGAGTTTCAACCGCCTAATTTCCAGTTTTGTTCTGCCCTCTGCAGTGCCAAGTCATTCTACCATCCAGCCAGCCAGCCACGCATTCATCCATCTGTCCATCCCCTATTCATCCTTCCAAAACTAGCTTAAACGCCATTATCTTCTCCATGAAGACTCCCATACCCCTGCTGGCCAGAAGAACAGCCTCTCCCTTGTCCGGACTATCACAGTGTCTTTACCTCATTCGTCCAGCTTTCATTTGTATCTTGTATGGTAGTTTTTAGTGAATGTGGTTTTCCTCTTCCACTAGGTGGTAAGCTGAATGAGTACTGAGGATGGTTCACATTCTCCTTTGCATCCTCTGCAGGTTAGAGTGCAGGTCTTCCCCAGTGTGGGTCCCTAGATATGGCGCGTATCCTGTGAAATCACCTTCTGCCTGGGCTGCTGCTAAACCAGAAAGGGGTAGGTGAGATGTAGGAAAGGTAGTGTGGGGTGGTGGGAAGAGTGTTGGATTTGACTTCAGAAGATTTTGATTCATTTCCAAAACTGGACACTTTCTAGTTAGGTAACCATGCCAAACTATTGTTCTCCCTAAGTCTGTGTGTTCATTTGCAAAATGAATATAATAATTTTTTTGCTATGTCCCTCATAGCATTTTTGTAAGGAAAATACTTCATTAACTCTGTGCGAGACAATAGTGAACATACATGGAAAGGGGAATTCATGATAATGACAATGTGAACTGCAATGATAATTGATTCCAGCCTCATGGAATTTCGATCATGGAAGGCATCTTAGAGATTATTAATTCTAAGCCCTTTAGCTTACAAATAAAGAAACTGAATGCCAGAAAATCAAACTAGGTTATCCAGATTCACATGAGTGGAAGTTACAGATCTGGAATTCACTCCCTGTCCTCTAATTCTGAATCTCATGCCCTTCCTACTCCTTCATGGTGACTATGCTGAGGGGGTCCATTAAGGAAGCTCTTGGTTCAGTAAGGTTCAGGGGATATTTTCATGTTAATAATGAAGTGATTTCAATTTCTAAAGAGTTAAACAAATGCCTTTCACCTGGCTGCTTCTCTGATGGTGAACTTCTCAGTTTTGGCTTGTGCTGGCCAATGAAGGAGAGCCTTTCCAATGAAAGAGCTCGTGAAGCTCTTGTGATGTCATTAAGTCATGCCATGTAGGTGATGCCCAGTTGTCAGAACTGGGCCTGTGTGACCCTACATGTTGATTCCTTCTTCTCTGTTTAAAGGAGCTGATTTTGAAAGCAGTGGGCAGAGAACTGCATTTTTGTTTGCTTGTAATCCTGCAGATTGCTTGGCTTCCAGACAAAGGAGCAATGTAAGTGGAAGACAGCAACATAAGAAAGACCAGGTGATGATGTAGTCCAAATAGAGATGCAAAGAAAAATAACTGTCATTAGTTATCAGAATTTCCTTAATTTCTGTTTGATTTCTCAGCATTTTGAGTGTCTAGCAATGACTTGCACGTGTTTATGGTATGCTTTTCAATTTTTATGGTTTTCTTAGAATGGCTTTAAAAAGGCAGGATGGCTGTGTCTCACTAGATGATCTAGTGAGAAGTTCCCCTGTTTGATGTGAGGAGGTTGAAGCACTTTTGTGTCAAATCATATAGCCAGAGACTGGCAAGGACTGGGTCAGGACCCCTCTAACCTTCCTGCCTACCTGGTGCTCTTTCCAATACAGCATTTTTCATCCCTTTCTTTCTCTCTCTATGTCTCTGTTTCTCCCCCTCTCCCTTCCCTCGGTATACATATCTATATGTGTGTGTGTGTGTGTGTGTGTGTGTGTGTTTGTGTGTGTATACACACACACCTATACATATATATACACACATACATACATATATACACACGTACATATATAGATCGATCTTTTTTTTTCCCCTTTGCCTGGATTATCCCCTGAATCCCTCACTCTCCCCTTCCCAGTCCATTCTTTATAACAAAGATTTTACAAAAAGAAGACAAAGACAAGCAATGAGCAAAACCAATCAACACATAAAAATGATATATGACATGCTCCACAGCACTGAGCCCTCCGCTCTGCAAAGAATCAGGAAGCAGTATCTTCTGCCATCTCTTCTGGAGGCCAAGCTTGCTCTTTACACTTTTGCAACATTGAGTTTTGATCTTTTCATTGACAATTGTTACAGTCATTGGATATATTGTTTCTCTGCTTGTGCTCACTTGACTTTGCATCTGTTTGATTTAATGCTTCTCTGTATCTATTATATTCACCATTAGCTGAAGCACAATAATGCCATTCCGTTGCCTCCTTGTCCTCCCTCAATTCTTTTTATCATTCTTCAATTGATGGAAACGTATTTTGTTTCAAGTGTTTTACTACCATGAAAACGTCCCAGCTTTTCAAGTTTTAAGTTTTTCAGTTGTTTAAAAAAATAGACAAGAAAAAAATCCACGCAAGGCAAATCTTGGATCTCAGTATATGCTGATAAGATTCTTTCTAAGTATATGTTTTGGTATTTTGATTAAGGCTTTGCCCAGTGATGGAGCTGAGAGGCGCTGTTGGGTCCCAGGGCTCTGTAAGATCAATCAGTGTAGGAAAAAAAAAGATGCTGAAGTTCTGTTTATGGCAATGTCCAACCCCTCCCCTTCTCCAACCACACACAGAGAGATATGACTCTAAAGTGATGAGAATTTTTGTCTGTGCCTTGGGGAATCCTTTTTTAAATTCTTTTCAAAATTTAATTTTTTTTTCTATTTTTGCTTTTTAGTCATACTACTTACGTCCAACCTAAAAACACAACCCAGAAATGGGCAGGAACTCTGTAACAAGGAAAGCCCTTGAATTCACAGAGCTTTTGTTTTCGTTCAGTCATTTCCATCATGCCTGATACTTTGTGACCCCATCTGGGGTTTTCTTGGTAAAGATCCTGGAATGGTTTGTCATTTCTTTCTCCAGCTCATTTTACAGATGAAGGACTGAGACAAACAGGGTTAAGTGACTTGCCCAGGGTCATACAGCTAGTAAGTATCTGAAGATGGATTTGAATTCAGGTCTTCTTGACTCCAGGCCTGGCACTTCATCTGTTGCACCATCTAGCTCCCAAAGTCACAGAGGGCTTAGTTTTTAAATCCCCTCTCCTTCATATTTACAGTCTAGACAGAACAAAGCTTCAAACTTCTCCCAACTGCTCTTTAAACATGTTATGCATGGCAATCTGATCATTTTAAAGGATGAAAGGCATCAAGATGTAATGCTAGAGATGCAGACTAGTGTCAGAAAGGTATGAGTTCAAGTCCTGCCTTCTGATACGTACCAGCTTTGGGTTCCTCTTTGTGTCTCAACTACAAGTTGTAAAACAGTTGTTGAACTACGTGGGTAAAAGGCATTTTCTACAATGACCAAATCCTAGGTCAGGACTAAAGAACCAGTCAATCAGATGTGATTCTACCAGGGTTCTTCATTGATATGGAAAATTATAGATTTTATCTATTCTGAAGCATTCAATAGTAATAACAGTTGATAAAATACACCCCCAAACGTGTTGAATTTGAGGACTACACATTTCTGTGGGATCCCAAGGGAGGTCACAGAAAACAAAAGCCCTGGTAAAGTTAGTGAAAAGACACCAAACCCTAAAATTAGTTTTCTCTATTTGCTTCCTTTTAGCCGTTAGTGTCTCTGCAGGCTTTCAAATGAATGATGGGATCTTTCTGTTCCATTTGTATATTTTGGCACTAAGTAATCATGTCTTCTATGTGCTAAGATTCCATGGATGATGATAGCATTGTACTTTTTTGGAAAGTTGATCTATGGTTTATCACAGTTTTATTTTTTCTATAATATTATTTCATTTCACATGATATGGATGAAAATGTAGCCTAATGAAAAATGATGGCGACAAATGATTCTTATGTGCAATGTGAATAAAAGCAGCTCCTTGGTTATTTGTTGCAGGAAAGCTGTTTGTAACGGAAACTATTCAGCTACTGCTGATCTGCTGATACATTTTTAACTTTTCCTTCTGCTTATTCATTTAGATATCAGATGCCTGAGACATCTTTTTTATACCTAGCTACTGACTAGCAGAGAAGATTATATTTGATTATATGGAAAGAGATGGTCCATTAATATTTTTATAATAGTTGACATGTATATAATGTTTTAAAGATTATAGATACCTCATGAAAGACTCAAAATAGCATATGAAATAAGTGCTTACAGTTATTGCTGTTGCCATCCAATAGACAAAAGAATATTCTCTCTGATTTTGTTTTTTCTTCTTCCGAGTTATTGGTTAATTAAAAATAAAAGACAAATTGAAGACAGGATGGCATATCTATGGCAAATCCCTAGAGATATCCCTCAGGGTTATGGCCACCCATATCTTATTATTGTTATTTTTATTATACATAAATGTATTCAGCAGTTGACAATTGGGTTTCAGTGCCTTGTTTTTTAGCCAGTATTTATCTTGTCCAGAAAAGTTCTGTAGTCTGCATCAAAATTCTCTTTATTTATCAGTTTAGATATTTTTTTTAAATTAAAAATAAATAAATAAAGTTATATTAGTATGGCTTCTTAATGAACCTATGCTAACTCTTAGGTATCACTATTTTCTTTTCTCAAAGTCAATAAATCATCCATTAAATATTATCTTCCAGAATTTTATGGAAGATTAAGCTCAGGATCAAATGAGCTAATATAATGTTTAGTTTCTGGGAAAATTCATGTTTCCCCTTTTGGCAATCAGGACACTTGCCTATCCCCAGTCTTCCTCAACTTCACAAGTACTCAGCCAGCTACCTTACCTACACAGAGACTACTGTCATTCATTGCATGTGAGTGGGCGATCATGATGAATAAAGCTTGGCTGGGGGTTGGATTGAGGTTCTAGCTTGCCAAGATAGTCTTGCTGAGTCAGCTTTGGCAACCCTCTCTGGCCATGAAATGTCTCTCCTTGATTTCTATTTTGGGTCTTTCTGAATTTGCCCTTGATAACTTCTCACACATCCCCCTGAAATGACCCAAGGCTATTCTCAGGCTTTTCAATTAGCCCATTCATGCTTTGGCAAAACAAAAACAAAACAAAACACACACACAACGACAACAACAATAACAACAACAGCAATGAAACAAACAAAAGAACCGAGATTATTCCCAATCTATCCTCGTAGCCCTTGGACAAGAGGCTCCCTTTCTTGGTGATCCCTGAAGGTTCTCCTGACCTCTTCATTTGCCGCTTAGCTCTGTCCTTTCCTTGTGGTTCCCTTCTTCAAGTCTTTTCCATTCTGATGATCATCTTCATGTAGTAAAATCAGGAAAGCAAAGTAACCACTGAGACTCTCTGCTTCCCCTTTTTGGTCATTTAGAGGATGCACGTTCCCCACACTCCTAATCCTAAATCAGGCTCACAGATGCTGCCAGGTTACAAAGAGCTTCTCATTTCTTATCTCACTTGGTCCTTACAACTCTGGCATGATGTGGATACTAAGGCAATTATTGCTTTTATTTCTACAGGTGAGGAAAGTGAGAGTTTTAGAGGTTAAATTGATTTACCCGTGGTCACAGAGCAAATAAGTTCCTGAGGCAATGTTTAAGATAAACTTCCTTTTAAATAACAGAACTGTGGAATTTCCAAGTTGAGAGACCTCAAAGGCCATCTATTCTATGCCACACTTGAAGAGGAATCCATTCTACAGTATGTTAGACAAGTGGTGGCCTAGCCTTGGCTTGAATGTGTCCAGGAAGAAGAAATTTACTCTCTGGAAGCCACTTATTTCACTTTAAAATAGTTTTGATTTGTTAGAGGTTTTTGCCCCCCAGATATAAAATCTAAATTTCCCTCTTTTAAATCTTCCATTCATTTCTCCTAGTTCTGCTCTTTAGCTCCAAGCTGGAAGGCGGGAGGTCCCTCTCAAAAAAGTCTTCCTCTTCCTTCAAATTTGTGAAGATAGCTATCAGATCCCCTCTAAGTCTTCTCTTGTCCAGGCTAAACATCACCTGTTTTTTCAGCTGTACCTCTTTTTTTTTATTATTATTATTAATTTATTTTGATTTATCAACAATCACTTCCATATACTTTTGAGTTTAAAATTTTTCTCACCCTTCCTCCCTACCACCCTCCTCAAGACAGCGCACCAATCTGATATAGGCTATACATTTACGTTCCTATTAAACATATTTTCACATTAGTGATGTTGTAAGTAAAAATTAAAACCAATCGGAGGAACCATCAGAAAGAGGAAACAATACTCAACAGAAGAGGAAAAAAATAGCAATTCAATTTCCATAGTTCTTTCTTTGGATGTGGATAGCATTTTCTATCACAAGGCCTCTGGACATGTCTTAGATTCTTGTATTGCTGAGAAGGGTTAAATTTATCGATATTAGTCATCGCACAACATGGCTGTTATTGTGTACAGCATTCTCTTGGTTCTGCTCACTTCACTCAGCATCAGACCATACTAGTCTTTCCAGGTTTTTCTGAAGTCTTCCTCCTCATCACTTCTTATAGCACAATAGTATTCCATCACATTCACATACCACAACTTGCTCAGCCATTCCCCAATTGATGGGCATCCTCTCAATTTCCAATTCTTTGCCACCAGCACAAGATCAGCTGTACCTCTTATGTCATGAACTCAAAGCCCATCAGTATCTTAGTTGCCTTCCCTGGATAATCTTTCAGTTATGGACAACCTTCCTGGAATTGACTGTAATATCCAACTGCTCTGGAGAGCAATTTGGAACCATGCCCAAAAGGGTATAAAACAGGGTATACCTTTTGAACTAGCAATACCACTATTAGGTCTGTATCCCAAAGAGATCAAAGAAAAAGGAAAGGGACATATTTGTACAAAAATATTTACATAAGCTCTCTTTTGGTGGCACAGAATTAGAAATTGAGGGCCTGCCCATCAGTTAGGCACTGGCTGAATGAGTTGTGGTGTATGATCGTGATGGAATACTATTGTGCTATAAGAAATGATGAGTCGCATGCTTTCAGAAAAGTCTGGGAAAACTTACCTGAGCTGATACAAAGTGACGTGAGCAGAACCAGGAGAATACTATGTTCAGTAATAACAAGATTTTGTGATGACTAGCTGTGAATGACTTAGCCATTCTCAGCAATGCGATGATCCAGGACAATTTTGAGCAACTTATGATAAAAAATGCTATCCCCCTCCAGAGAAAGAATGGCTGGAGTCTGAGTGCTGACTGAAACACACTTGGTCATTTTCTTTATTTTTTTTATCCGTGCTTTCTTTTGAAATGTGGCCAATATGGAAATGTTTTGCATGACTGCATATGTATGTCGTTGTTCAGTCATTTTAGCCATATCCAACTCTATGACCTCATTTAGGATTTTCTTGGCAAAAATGGTAGAATGGTTTCCCATTTCCTTCTCCAGCTCATTTTACAGATAAGGAAGTGAGGAGCAAACAAAGTGAAATGACTTGCCCAGGGTCACACAACCAGTGCCTGAGGTCAGATTTGCCTATCCACTGCACCACCTAGCTACCCAGCCCTTGCATAATCTCTATCAAATTGCTTGCCAGCTGAAGAAGGGAGGAGAGGATGGATGAAGGGAGAGAATTTAGAGCTCAAAATTAAAAAAATGTTAAAATTGTTGTTTACATGTAATTGAGAAAAAAATTAAAAATTAAAAGAATGAATTGACCATAATATTCCAAATGTGGCAGGACTAGGGCAACATGCTGGAGGACTGTTGTCCTGGTTACTGTGTTTCTCTTAATTCCAGCATAATCTAGTTGTACATCATGAAGGCCCCTTCCTTTTATGACTAGGTGAAAAGGCTCCTTTTTATCATCATTCCTTTCCTTTCAAGGCTTGGCTCATTCTAAGCCTCAGTTCTCTTGGCACTCATCTTATAGGGCTCTGCTACCCTTACGTTGATCTTTGTGTAAAAGGGGAGTCCCATACCCCTACCATGATAAGCATGGATCTCTCAGCCTCCTTGATTGATTCAATCAATCAGGTATGAGCTGGGTGTGAATAAGGCTTCAACATCTCTATTGAATCAACCCATAGATCAAAGGATTGAGAGAAGGTGGGAAAAGTCATTAACCTATGGAGATGGTCTTGTATGACTTTGGATGTAGTGGAATGATGTTACCCAGGAAATATATTTGGATTTATGGAGGAAGATTGATCACACTCTGTGCATCATCTCTATGATGGTAGGTCAGTTTGTAACCCAGTGATTTGGGTGGGTGGGGGTGCAGGGCAGGGAAGAGAGAGAAGAATAAATTGCTTGAGTAGACAGTTAGGAGAAGAATGTCTGTTTTCAGCCATCATCTTGGTATCCCCTTGTTCCTTTTGCTTGGAGGAGTACTTTGTGAATGTCTCATCAGCATGCTGTCCCTTCACCAGCAACAGTCATGTCTGTCTCGGGAGATGAGGTCACACTAGACACACTGAGTAAAGAAAGCTTCAGGACTCTACAAGGGGACCAGCAGAAAAACAACATCATGCCTAAGGGGAACTTTAAGAGTTCATACTCTCAAAGGGGACAAAACTCTCCTAGCATTCTTCTAGACATGCATACTCTCTAAGTTTGAGTCTGCTTTCCCCAGGCTCTGTAAGCACTGGTCACAGGTGTGTATGTGTGTGTGTGTGTGTGTGTGTGTGTGTGTGTGTGTGTGTGCTTACTATACCACATTTGTCTTAATTTGCTTTCTAAAAGTTAGTTAAGTCTTGCTGGTTAATTGATTTTGACTGGGATTCATGGTGGAAACATACCAGTGGAGGCTCATGATCTGTAGCATTAGAAAAGCACCCCTAAACCTCTCAGGGTACCCCTAGATTATGAGGAGAGAGTGAGGAATTGCCTCTGGACTTCCAGCATGAGTGGGGCTTGGGAGAATAACTCCAGAGCTTATTAACTTTAATTATATATTTCTCTTATTATTCAATTCTATAAGCATTTGTTAATTACAAGATACTAGGTATTTAGCATATGGAGATGAGAATAAAATACAACTTTCATTATACTGTCTTTGATGTGTGTCTTTTTTAGACAAGGTTATTTAAGTAAGTTCCCTTGGTTAGATGTTAGGTATCTCCCTCTTCCTCTTTGGGATAATTTGATTGCTTTTTCAGGATTTTGTGTTTGAGAATTTTTCCTTCATTCAATGAAATTCATTCATTTATGCATGAAATAAACATGTCTACTTCTGAAATTTATTAGATGTGTAATCCTAGAGTATGTCTTGATTTTTGTCTTCAAAGAGTTCAAAATCTAGTAGTTTCAAAAAGATGTGTACACAAATATACAGAACATAATAATTTTATCTACATAACACACATTACATACTTGTACCATATACATACAGATTATGTGTGTGTATATGTATACATATATACACACACACATATACACATATAATATGTGTGTATGTTCACATGTTTTTAAGAGTCTAACTTGAATCTATCCCTCTCAAGTCATCTTTCATTTCAGAATTATATGCCTTGGAATCATGTTTTTTTTTCCTTTTTTTAACTTGATTTTTTTTTCTTTTGCGGCTAGGATTGCTTATATCCTGTAGAAAAAAAATCCCAGCTTCTCTTTGACTTGGTTGTCCATTCTTTCATATCCAACATACAAGATCAGTCTTTCTCCTAGGAATTGTATTATGGTGAAATTTACGGTAATATCTGTATTTGAAATTATTTTCTACCTAGGGTTTAGGTTTTTATTTTTGTGCCTTCAGTTACAAAACTTTCTTTTGGTAGTCATTATCCATATAAACACACTCATTTCCAGTATTGGAAATTTGCATTTGTTTTCCCCTAGACTATTTGATCAGTGGTGTCACCCCACAGTACAGTGGTTCCCAGAATAAATCATGTTATATTTGGGGAAATAAAGGGACAGTTCTCATTTCATTGCTCCTATGGAAAATTCTCTGGTTCATGGCTGTGGAGACCAATGATGTATATCCCACATTGTTAGGTCCCTTTCCAAATATCCAAACCACCCTTGAATCCCTGGAATGAAACACGAGGGATGTGACACCTTTTGTTTTCTTTCAGTGACCCCTCAAAATTCTTTTCCAGTAGATATTCAATGGTCCAAGTCATTGGATTTTAAGTCTATAAGTACTATTCTGTTTAGGCCCAATTTCCAGTAGCTTTCTATTTCATTGCTTATTTTAGGAGATTCTGGAATCTTGTGGTATGGACACCGCAGGAATATACATATTAGATGGTATTGGATCAGATGAGCTGGAATTGTCAAAACACGCGTCCTCTGCTCTTGCCCAGAACCCTTCGATTGCAGTTCGAGCATGGTCTATATTGCAAGAACATTCTTGTGTGTTGTCCATTTAACCAATAAATCTGTCATCACTGACTGGTCTCCATTTCCTCTGAAATAAACAAATCACGATTAAATTCTTTGAAACCACGGACTGCCAAGAAACACAAAAGTCTCTTTTGCTGCATCCACTGAGATAAAGTGGTTAGTGGATGGAAACGAGCTGAAACTGAAGGGGCCTCGGCCTCGTCACACCTGCTCCAAAGCACCATACCCTTCCACCCAGCAGGAATTCAAACAAACCTCAAATTGCTGCATTTGGGGGAAGGGAGGACGCCCAGCCAAGAAGTGAGTGGTGAGGCTTTGGAAACTGCTTAAAGCAAGCCTGGCGCATCGAAATGTTGGAAATGGGGAAAGGGAAAGTAAGCAGGAAGTCCATCTGCCATGGGCCCATGGCACTGGCTGGACCAGACCAGGGGCTGTTTTTCCTTCTAAACATTTCTCTGATCCTATTTTAAAGTGTGTAACTGTTGAGCTTGTAACAACAGGCAGTAAATTCCATCTGCTATGGCTTTCAGTATGAAAGGTCCATTCACGATTTTCCAATGACAATCAAATATCAAGTTCCCTTGTTTCCTTTGGAGAATCTTGCTCTGAGATTGTAGTGTTCCCTGGGAATGGGAACCAAGAAATAGCTTCCTCTAAGCAGGAAGCTACCTAGCACAATGATCATTGGACTTGTAGACAAGAAGGCCTGAGTTCAAATGAGTACTTTTGTGACCTTTGATCTTTAGGTCAATGATCCTATTATGATGACTTATTTTCTCTGAGCCTTCTTCGACTGACCTTCTTTATCTATAAGATGACAGGGTTGGACTTGCTTACCTCTTATAGTTTCTTTCTTTTCCTGTTCTGCTGTTACCCATGTCATTATGGCTGTGGTATATGTCTACTAAAAACAACCAAAAAGAACAAAAAGGGAAAATAAAACAAAGCCAGTTTAGTAGACAGATTGACCTACAATAAGACAGACTTTATATTTCGTGCTTGACTTTTACACTTTATGTCCCTGGACCTTATTTTTTTTTCCTCCAAAATGAAGATAATGCCCATTTAGAAAGGGTCCTATGGTCTTCAGCTGAATGATGATCTGTAGACTGCAAAGAACATTAGGGCTGTATGTTCTGCATCTGGTCTGGTTACACAGAGACCTCTTGACCTCAGCCCCTTGGACCAACTTTTTATTTCTGGTTCCTGTAAGAGGTGAAATCCAAAGGAATTAATCATAGCCTGACTATATAGGACCCACTTTTAAAGTTTGACTGTAGGTTTTATTTTGGGAGATTATTGGTAGGGCCAGGTATTTAAGCTTAAATATTCCTATATCTTTAGTTTACTTAAGTAATGCTAGCACACTGATTTTTTATATTCATGTTATGTCATATTCTTTTGTGAGGCAATGTGTTGTAGTGGTGAAGGAATCCAGATTTGGAGTCAAGAAGAATGTAGTTTAAGTCTACTTTTGTCTGAGTGATCCTTGGTGAGTCAACCTCTCAAGTGAAGACAATGTTTGTAGCACTTTGCAGAGTTCTTGGCACATTTGCTATTTAATTGTTCATTTGTCTCTGACTCTTCCTGACCCCACGGAATATAGTATGCTGATGTGGTCAATGAGGTTTTCTTGGCAAAGATACTGGAATTGTTTACCATTTCCTTCTCCAGGGAATTAAAGCAAACAGAGGTGAAGTGACTTGTCCAAGGTCACATGGCAAGTGAATGTCTGAGTCTGGATTTGAACTCAGGTCTTACTAACTCCAGGCCCAGTGCTCTATTCACTGTCCAACCTACCTGCTCCTCTGGAAACATAGCAAGCACTTAATAAATGCTTGTCTCCCCTGTCCCTTTCTCAGTGGCCCACAAAACTCACTGATACTTTATTATAAAAGAGCACTGTATTTGGAATTAGAAGATCAGGGTTCAATCCAGCTTTTCTAATTATCTATCTGATCTTGGCCAAGTCATGTATCCTTTCTGCCTGTTGGTTTCCTCAGCTCTAAAACAAAGAGGTTGGAATAGACAACTTTGAAATCCTTTCCAGTTATAAATCTATGAAATGATGTTACTCCTGCATCACTAATTTACATTGGTGGAGGGAATTTTCATACAGGGAGTTTTCCACACTCATGAATCCATAAATTTGGACCAAAAATATAGAGACTTCTGTGTTTTTTGTTTTATTTTGCTTTTTCATTCCTTTCCAGGGCCCATACCTTAACACAGGCTTTGAGAATATGGATAAATCATCTCGATTCCAAGTTGACTGTTTTCTCATTTGTGGGAAAACTTGGTAGATTTCATATAACTCCAACTTTTGGAATTTTCACAGAGGATATAGTCATTGAGAGGCTTTGAGAAATTCTTTCATTTTTCTAAATCTCCAAAACAAATGAATACAAATAAATGATTTTTAAAAAAATAAATAAAGAAAAAAACCAGCTTGTGCACTTCATGGGTATTAAAAAGGACATGGAAACTTTGGAGAGAGTGGGGGCTTACTCCATTGTCTGGAGCCAAGACCTCTGAGTCCTGGCTTAGGAGACTGTGGAAAGTCCAAGTCGGCTTGATTCCTATAGGGGATTCAAACATTACTCACCACTGAAACAACCAACTGCCTGGAAATTGTAAAGTTCCCTCTCCTCATTTTCTCATTCCTTTTGTCTTTCCTCCTTTAGTTCAAATCTGATGTTGTTGGAAGAGCTGCTTCCCACCTCTACACTCCATTCCCGTGGGAAACCTGGGCAGCTCAGGACTGTTCTGCTTTTGGACCGCTCTTGCTCCATGATCTTAAAACTGAGCTATCCTGTTTTGTGTTGAGCTAACCAGAGTTGAGCAGTTGATTTGCTTGTTAATGAGTGGCATTGTGTGGGAAATTCCATTTATACTTTTTTTCTAGTTTTTTTTTCTTAAGCTTTTTTAGGGGAAAGGATATTAGAAAAAATCTTAATATTTTCCAGTTAGAACAAAAGATTTCACATATAAAATGTATAAAGAAAAAATATTCACACACACACACACACACACACACACACACACATATAGATTATACATGTGTACGCATATATGCATATAAATGCATGTACTTGTGTATATATATTTGCATGTATACAAATATGTATACATAGATATATACTTTTCTTTAAAAAAATACAAAATTGTGTCAATTCCCAAATTGATTGTGGTTGAATAGTACATTCTTTCCTTCCTTTGTTCAGCAAACTTTATTAACCATCTGTTATGGCCAGGCACCACCTTATGAGTCAGCACTAGAAAGACGAAAGGACAACCAGTACTAGCCCTCCAGGAGTTTCCATCCTACCTAAGGGAAGAGGATGGACACACATATTGAGAATTTCTTCTCGGGAGTTTTTTTTATACCTACTAGAAGGAATCATAGATCCAGACCAAATCTCTCTGCCTCTTTGTTGTTCCCCAAACGGTCCAGTGCTCTGAACAGCGGAAGTGCTTAAGAAACATTTATTGGATCGAGAAGGTGAGCTGGAGAGCAAGGCCAAGATAATGAGCAGAAAGAAAAACAATTGCCAGAGTTTGATGAGGATAGTTATCATTTCTATAGTGTTTAAAGATTTGAAAAGTGCTTTACAATTATTATTTCGGTTGATGGTCATGACAGTTCTGAGAGGTGCTATTATTATTCCCATTTAACGAACTATAATAATTAATAAGGCTAGCTAATGTTTATATAGCACAATTATAGTGCCAGGCCCTATGATAAGTCCTTTACAGTTATAATCATTTCAGCCTCACAACAACCCTGGGAGGGAGATGCTATTATTATCCCCATTTTACAAATAAGAATACTGAGGCAGGCGTAGTCTAAGTGGCTTGCCCAGGGTCAAACAGCTAGTAAGTGTCTGAGGCTGGATTTGAATTCAGATCTTCCTGGTTCCAGGCCCAGCACTCTATCTAGTGCCCCATGTCTCTGCTTCTAGATAGAGAGCTGGTCCAGGAGTCAAGAAGACCTGAATTTAAATTTTGACTTTGATGTTTATGATCTGTGTCACTCTGGGCGAGTCATTTAACCTTTGCCTACCCCCAGTTTCCTCCTCTGTCAAGTGAGGATACTGCTCGCACCTCCTTCTCAGGGTTGTTGTGAGGATAAAATGTGATATTGGCATACCTTAAAGCTCTAGAAACATGCTATTCTTTTCAAGAAGACCTAGGTCTGTGTGATTCTGGCCAATTACTTATCTTCTCCATTCTCTGGGCCACTTTTTGACATGATAGGTTTCAAAGCAATTGTAAATTTTAATTGATAGAATTACCTAGCCAGGAATCCCCATACCAATGAAATCATAGGCCTTTTCCTTAAATGAAAAATAAAATTGGGGTGGGGAGATAGGCCAAGAGAATTAGAGCATGGAGAAGGTTCATTGATGAGAAATACTTTGTCCATAACCTGGATGCTTGTAAAAACTGGCTGATGTTGAGAACTCTGAGATGTTATGTGGTTCAAAGGTGGCCATAGGGGGTGGGGAAGCCTGGGGAATGCATCATAAATGATCTGCCTTATGGTCTCTACCCCTTCATCCACTTTCATCCACAAGACTACAAGCACTTATTAAGCTCTTGCTATATGGCAGGCCTTGCATAAAAATGGAGATGAACATATAAGCTCCAAGTTCTCAGGAGCATGAGAACTCAGGGGACAGTGAGGAGACAGGCCTTGCCAAAGCATGATGGAGAGTAATGGGAAGAAGACTGGATAAATACAGTGGAGCCTTAAAAGCCAGGGTTAAGGAAGTGATGAGGTGACAACAGTATGTAATAGTGATTAGCTTGGCAGGGTAGAAGATGAGTTGGAAAGGAAGAGCCTATAATCAAGGAAGCCAACTGGGAGATTTCTGGAGTTGATAAATGAGCCTTATAGTATACAAAGACCTGGATGAGGGTGTTAGTAGTGGAAATAGACAGGACAGGATGACTAGGAGACATCTTAAAAGACAAAGTAATAAGATTTGATGGATGATTACATTTGGGGGCTAAAGTAGAAGAATGAGTTGAGGATTCCTTCAATGTTTTGGGTCTGGCTGACTAGAATCGTAGAAGTGCCATTGATGGAAACACACAATGAGGGAAGACACACACATATGTCCACAATACATATACAACACACATATTTGTGGAGGTAGAAGTTGGTCTTCATTTGGCACACTTTGAATTTGAAGTGATGGTGAGATATTTGAGGGCAAGTGTTCAGGAGGAAGTTGAAAATAGGCAATGGATGATAGCATAGGAATGGAAATAGATTTGGGATCTACAACCTTGTGAATTTTGAAACCATGGAAATGAATTAAGTGGTCACTGGTGCCATCTGTTATCCAGGGAGAACAGCAGGGTCATCACTCCCACCAGAAAGGAATGGAGAAATAGTGATCTGAGAGAGCGAGGAGGAAAATTGATATAAAAACCCAAGGCAAAAGACAGAAAAGAGGCATAGCCTGCATTATGCTAGGTCTGACTGAGATTTGAGGTTGTATGACCCACATTCAGAATGGTTCAGAACACTGTAAGTCTTCTCTAGGAGTGATGGAAAGTACCCTCAAATTTCTCCATCACTACTAACTTATTTCAGAATCTTCAGGGTTTTTGTTTCAGAAGACAAGATAGCTGGCCTTGCAAAGGAACATTTGTGAGGATCAGTTCTCATCCATCTCTGCGTTCTCTCAGGGCAGTTGGCTATCTGAATCTCCTCTTCCTTCTGGGCTTCCTCCTTCCCCTATCCTGGAATTCGCTGCCACAGTGACTGGTATGGGGTGCAATAGTGCAATGTCCGTAGCAGCTGTGTACAGATGTGAGGACAATTCTTTTGAAGTTGAGTTGATATTTCTGTATGATAATGCACATGTAGCTCACGTTAGGAAAGCTCCCTTGAAAAAGAGACTTTCAAGGAATAGAGAAAAAAAATTCCTCCCTCCCTCACTTTCTATGTGGTGTTGTTGCTTGAACAAATAGGACCGACATTTTTATTTTGCACTGAAAAAAAACAAAAAGAAAAACAATGGCCTTTCATGAACCAGCGTCTTCATTGCAACATGGCCTTCACTCGTGGGAGTCTAAGGTCCACCTGGCTGATAGTAAGGTAGAGTTACAGTTCAGGGGTGATGTTAAGGTTGGGCATTGGCATCTCTGATTCATTTGCTTGGCAGCTGATGAGAGCCTGGAGAGAGAGGGGACGGAGGGAGAGAATGGTCCACAGAGCCATGAGGGAGAACTCACATTTAGGAGGGAGAAGGAGGTCAAAGTTCTGGCCCTGCAAAGGAAACAGGAATAGTGGGAGAACAGGGCCCTCCAATCCAAAGGCAGCGTAGTTTTGGTCCTCAAGGAATTTACAATCTAATGGCAGGAATAGGTCACGTCTACAAATAAGCATGAGATAGTGAGGGAGGCCAAGAAGCAGTCTATTTAAAGGACTCTGTGACAATTTGAGGAGTCAGGGAATACTCTCAGAGAGATCCTAGAAGGTTCTATGTAAGGCGGGGCAGTTCAGCTGGGTCTTAGAAAAAGACTTGTGGAAAAGGGAAGGGAATCTTATTGAGATCTGGACAGTAATGGCCTGAGAAGTGAAGAGGGTAGGATTCCATGTGGGCTGCTGCTGCTTCCCATTTGGGCCAGAACAGAAAGTACAAGAAAGGCTGGTGGGAGCCAGATGGGGAGGGGGAACCAAGAAGGGGCAACTTTTATATGCAGGAAACCAAAAAAAAGAGAAAAAAAGGGGGAAATAAGAAAGAAGTGACTCCAAGGAACTGGTCTGATTGTAATTCCCTTGTCCTAATTGCTATTCTGAGTCTCTTGGCTGGCTGATGTCATCATCCTGCTCTGCTGGGTTCCTCCCTGCTTTCTATCCCTCACAGAAAAGAACCAGCATGAGAAGCCCATGGAGGAAAGTGATTTCTCAATCATATTTGGGATATTATCATAAGATCTTAGGTTTGGGAACTTAGAAGCCATCAAGTCCAACCCTAATTCTTCTGGAAATCCAGAAGGGTTTATTGACTTGGTTGGGGTCACAGAGTAAGAAAGGCAGGATTTGACCCCAGGTCCTCTGATTCCAAATCCTATGCTCTTTCCATAGTACCTTGAATGAAACACCTGCATTGTGTTTCTCTTCTGAATCCCTTGGTCCTTACAACACACCTGTGATGTAGGTGGAAGAGGTATTCTAATTCCCATTTCACGGATGAGACACTTAGAGCCCTGGAGAGGGCATGGTAATTCAGTGAGCCAGGGACAGAGACAGGGCTAAGATCTAAGTCTTCTGACCCTTGGCCAAGAAGCCTTTGAATCTGAAGTTGCTCAGCAGATCTTCCCTTATTAATCACTACATGGAAATAGCACAAGTGATACATGTCATCATTCCTATTTTATAGAGGTCAGGGCCATGGGAAGAGTCGGGGGAGCAGGAGACTCGGCCTCATCAGGAATTAGAGTTTGTGTTTCTGCAGTTTCTATCTATGTCTGTTTCCTTCCTGTGCCTCATGTGACACAGAGGGACCTGGATGGAGACGAGGGAGGACAGATGGACAACGGTAACACAGAAGTACTTTTTTCTCACGGAGCAAGCTCCTATTTCTGGCTCTAACTCTTGAGCTCTGAAACTGCAGCCAAAATACACTGCTGGTTCAGGCCTGTGTTCTTCCTCAAGGACCCTGGCACTTTTATGGAATATGGAGACGGTTTTATGTGGGACATGAATGGCTGTGCTAAAGGCCCCTCTCTCCCCACCCAGCGAAGCTGGTGCTGTCCTTCAGGCTTTGCAATTGACCTCTCCTTCTATGGTCCCAATCAAAGGCAACGGGGGAAATGCATGCATATGCATAGTATAGAATGCACATTTATTATATACATGCATACACAGTATTCACACATACACATATACACACACTTATTTATTGAAGGAAAAAATCCCCTATGGAATGATGGAACTTTCTAAAATGATAGACATGTAATTCATTGAATCATTAGAATTATTCAGTTAAAACATCATTGATGAAGTACCTCAGGTCTGATTTTGTTTTTCTATTGGTTTACCTTTTCTTTCAGTGATATGTTTTAAGCCTTAAAAATGTATTATTCCATCTTGTAACTCCAGAATTTGGATTAAATAGTGACAATGATAAATTTGAAAAATAACAAATCTTGATTGTTTTAAAGACAAAGAGAAAAAAAGCCTTTTAAATTTTAAGTTGTATTGAAATCTTTTCTTTTTCTGCCATCTTTATTTCTGAATATCTGTCCCCTCTCTTATCTACTGAGCCACTCCTTACTTAAATAATAATGATAGTAATGATAAAAAGAGCAGCAGAGACGAATGCAATTCTGTAATACTAACCATGAAAGAGAGTCTGTCACTGTGTGGATTATGGGCTAAGCCTTCATTTGAGTTATGTACCCATAGTCTCCTAGTTTTGGAAAGATGGTAGGGAGGTGCAGGAAAACTTCCCTTCTCTTTTATTTCTAGACTAACATTTAAACATTTAGTGTTTTTTCCCAATAAAGCAGAAATGTCACAAACTTCTTTCAAATTCCATCCAGATGCCTAGAGCCAGGAAAGGGGCCCCCATGACGATGTTCCATGTTGTGAAGGAGTGTGCTTTGCTGTCCTAGTTACTGAAGCAGCCAAGTTAACAGAGATTTCTATGGTTTTTCACTAGTGAGCTTTTTGCAGGCATAGGCCTCTGGGAGTAAGTGTAAATGTCACAGGTTTTAAATAAGAGAAAATGGGGAGTAATGTATAATTATCATCATTGTTACCATAATCACCATTATCATCAAAATTTTATTTATATATATAGTATATATGTATATATATGTATATAATATATATATATATATATATATATATATATATGTGTGTGTGTGTGTGTGTGTGTGTGTGTGTGTGTGTGTATATATATGTGTGTGTGTATGTATGTATGTATGTATGTATATATATTGGGCCAGGATGCCTAACTAATGCTTACAATAAGACAACTGGAAACAGTTAAGAACCTTCTCTTGACTTTGACTTATTTTTCTTTTAAGAGAAAAGGATTTTAATATTTTATTAATTTCTTAAAAAAAGACACATTTGTCACCTCACTAGTTCTAATTGTTTTTGTTGCTCAGTGGTACAAAAAAATTCTACCAAATCTCCGGTCGTTGGGCAATATTGCTAACAGCCTGTGAGAAGGTTTAGAGCAGCCTCAGTTTCATGTCCCAAGCAATCCAGTTTCCTATTCTTTATAGTGTTGGGTCTGGACTATGAGCCTTGGGAAATCACTTCTCAATTCGTGAGGCCCTAAGGGAGGAAATTATAGGGAAAGAAGAGAAGGCCAAGAAATGGGACCTTCAAAGTCAGCAGGAGCAGTGAAAGCTCAGGTTGAGTCTTTGCTTCAGGGTTTGAGTAAGTATCAGTGTTGCTGAAAGCCATGGATTTACAGCTGCACCTTAGTCAATGGAGGAGAGTCGTAGGTTCTCTGGCTTCCTGAAGCAAAGCTGTTCTTGAACTCAGAATGTTCTTCACACCAGCCCCTTCTAAAGGCTTCCAACAGGGACTGAGATGATAGAAAAGTTAGAGGTGTTGGCAATCCAGCTGGGTTTTGGGTGAGTTTCCAGTGGATACAGATGTTGACATTTACAAGCCTAGGAACTGAAGGTTGTTTTGTATTTTATAGGAGGGGTCCACGGTTAGTCAATATTTTTTAAACAAGGTTTCCGTTTTGTGCATAATAAAGGACTTTAATTAAGCTAATGGATGATTATCTTTCAGAATGAAGCACCACCAGTAATTGTTCTCAGTTTATGGACAACCAGTCCAAAGTCATTCTTTAATTAGCAATAACAATTACAATACTAATATCATTTTTATCAGAGTTTTAGGTTTACAAAGCACTTTATGAGTATTTTCTCATTTTATCCTCACAATAACCCTAGGAGTTAGTGCTCTTATTATCCCTGTTTTACAGATGAGGAAACTGAGGCAGAAGAAGACCTTGCCCAAGGGCGTGCAGCCAGTAGGTGTCAGTAATAATAATAACCATAGATATTAGTCACGGAGCTTTTTCAGCTTATAAATAGTTTTGGATCCATAATCTCATGCAAGCTTCATAACGGCTCTGTGTGATATCTGCTGCAGATGTAGTAACCTCATTTTACAGATTCAGAGAAGTTGTGAATTTGCCCCTGGTCATTCTGTTACGTATCTCTCTCTCGTGTGTGTGTGTGTGTGTGTGTGTGTGTGTGTGTGTGTGTGTTTGCTTTTTGGGGGGGTGTTTTGGGAGGGGGTTGAATCGGTCGATTATACAGGGAACTCCTGACAAGGCAATTCCTTCACCAGTGCTCTCCAGAAGCTGCTCCTTATGTTAGGGTTAGATAGTATTTTGTGTGAAGCCATTGAGGGATTTAGAGACATGCCCAGGGTTTCAAGGCCCATATGGTTATAGGCAGGAATTGAATCCAGGAATGATACCGTCACCAGAATGGGGAGCTCTCACTCCCATACAACAGGCCTAAGGAGTCTGACAAAGTTTCAAATCTAGCCTCTGATAATCACTCACTGTTGACTCTGGGGCCATCACTGTTGCCTTAACTTGAGTCCTGCTACCGGACTTTGACGAATCTGAGGAGAGAGTGAGGCATTGGTCCTCTTCGAGAGTGAAGGGCCAGCAACAACCAACATCCTTAGCCTCAGGCAGCTCTCTAGGCCTGATCTCCCCATCCCTAGGTGGGCTGCAATCCACTAGGCTGCAGGAGGGAAGGATTCCCTACAGTGATAAAATTCTAAGAATTTCCAGAAGTCACTAAGAAAGATGAGCTGGAACTCATGCCCTTCGGACCTGGGGTTTCCACTGGCTTTGATCACTTTTGAACTGCTTCCAACATCAAGGCCAAGGCCAAGCTGTTCTTCTACAGCCTCAAAACTCATTTGGTCTCCTCATTCTGTGTTCATGTGTCCACACGTGGCTAAGAGAGGCCAGAAGTCCAAGTACACAGTGGTGTGTAACACAGGTCATCCAATTAGTTAGAAAGCTGGGGGGCTGGGAAGGAAAGGGTCTGGTGGTGTGGCCTTCTGTTTTCAAAGCACTATCAGAAATGGAGCATAGTTTTAAACACCCGGCTCTCACTCAATTCAACCATAGTTTCTGGAGGGCCAGCTAATGTGAGGCTCTGACTTAAAGGCAGACTTCTTAATTTCCCATGTCTCTTTACATTAATGTGTTCACATGTGCCATTTTCCCTTTTAATTTTCAACTGCTCACAAATGATTTGAAGTAGAAAGCCAGCATGGATAAGAAGAAACAGGTTGTTTAGACAGATGCCCCTGATACCAGTGAAACCTGGGAGCCTACCTTGAGGAAGAAGCCCCATTTAGCTCTTTTGGGGCCTGTTTCATGGTCTGTGAAATGGTTTGCATCTCGCTGCAGCCTTTGGAGAGATCCTACACTTTTAAAGTCACCTAGTACAGAATCACCTGCATGCAAATGGCTGCTTCAAAATGGATCTGCTCACTGGGACCCTGCTGGAACAACCCCTACACATTGGTTTAGGTTGGCTCTTCTCTTTAAAGAAGAGGGTATTGTCATTTGTTTTTGTTTTCTGCTGCCTCTTTCTGTTGGTAGAAATTGTAAATTATCTCAGTGAATTTTCACGTGGTAGCTAAGTGGCACAAAGCAAACAATACTGGTAAATGATCTTAAAAGAAAGAGTAATAGAGTGAGGAGGATGGCGCCATTGGAGAGGAGAATGAGGCCATCACGGTCTGCTCTCCACCTCTGAGAAGCCATGGCTGGGAAATGCACACAAGAAACAGAATCTCTTCTTTTGGCAGTTAAAGCTCCTCCTAACTTGGCTCTTTCTAGCCCTTTAAGCCTTGACCCTCTTCCATGCACTTACCAGTTCAGCAGAACATCTTAGTCTTGGTATTACTTTTTCCAGTCTCCATGCCTTTTCCCAGTAGGCTGGAATGGTGTTCCTGCTAACCTCACCTTTTAGAATCCTTGTCTTCCTTTAAGACAATGACAGCCTCACTTTCTCAGGAAGGTTTTTCCGACCTCCTCTGCTGTTAGTGCCTTCCCCTCCAAGCTTCCCTGTCAACTACCTTTTCTTGTGTGTACAGATTTATGAAGATGCTATCTCCCCCATTAGAAGGTATGCCCCTTGAAATCAGAGGCTATTTTAGCTTTTTACTGTGTCCCTGGGCTGTGACAGAGTGCCCTGCACATAATAATCTCTTTTAGTAAATGCTGGTTGATAGTAGATGTGGACCGGTGATCCTTACAATGATTCTGCTTTCCTTTAGTCTCTAGTCTGTGGTATCCCTCTCTCAAGTCCAGAGCATCCTCACTGGGGGGGGGGGGGCATTGGTGGGGCTGGTGGCTCTGATCCCTGATGTGTAGCCAAATTCTCTTATTCATGTGCCCCTAATGACAGAAAGCTTATTTAAGGTGACACCTTTGAGGGGAAGGCAGAATGTTCAAATCAAAATGACTGCTAGTATTTTCTATGAGCTATTAGGTCCCCTTCCAAGTTTTGCCTTGGGGTGATACCCTCAGATCAGATGGATTCTACTGCCTTGGGTGGCACTTGGGGCCTGGTATGGAGATGAGCCAAATGAAGGGTTCAGAACCACTTGAGGTTCTTAGGTATGGCCTTTCAGCACTGAAGGTGGAACCTTAGGAGATGTGTTAAATTTTCTTCTTTTTGGTATGTCCTTATGATACATTAACTCCCTCTGTTTAAGGCTGAATTAACCAGGCTCATCCTCTGGGCTTGGACATGATTATGTATTTCTCATTAAGGGATCTTAAAATGCATTCTGAGTTCTCGGTTTTGGTCTAATGAAAATAAGGCAGAACCCCTCTGTTAGCTTAACTGACAGATAATGTAGCATCATCTTCTGTTAAATCCAGGGCTGGCTCCAAAAAATGGTCAGTTACAGTCCAGAGGAGAAATTGAAAGGGCATTATGTGTGTATTAAAATATGTCTCCAGACATGAACTGCTCACCCTTATTTGTAGTTCCTTCCTGTATGGAGGAAGGGGATGGAGTAGATGTAGATGGCCTCTGTGCTCCTTTTGTATCCACTTTCAACTCTGCCATCTTTTTCTTATTCAGCATCAGTGATTTCATCAGTATGGGGGAGTCAATTCAATATTAAGCACCTACCATAAGTGAGACACTTCGGCTACAAAGACAAAAAGGCAACATCCCTTCCCTACCCACAGGGAGCTCACACGCTACTAGGGAAAAACAGCTGTTACATTCCAAAGACTCCATAGGATCTGTGATCTCGTCCATGGACTGTGCCCTCTAGGGATGTCTGGGAGCATCCCACTTGTGAGTGAGAGTTTTAGAGAGTCAGCTGAGGCCTTGGAAGGGTAAATGACTTGCCCATGGTCACATAGGGTCAGAGACAGGGCTTGAACCCATGTTTTCTTGGCTCCAAGTTTGGTTCATCATTGATTGTTCTGCACTACTTCTCATTACCTACTCCCCTCCTCTCCTCTTCCCTTCTCTTCCTTCCTCTCCTTTCCCCTCCTCTCTTCTCCCCTCCCCCCAATTTCTCTATGACTCTTTATATCTTTGTTTCTCTCTCATCTCTTTTCCTCATCTCTTTCTTTCTCACCATCTAAATATCTATTCTTTTCCTTGTGATCATGCCTGGGTGCAAACAGGCCAGTGCGCAGTATAAATAGCAAATGTCATCTTTCACTTTTAAAATGTTGACACTTTTTTCTCTGTTGATTGACTCTGAAAGCAAGTCATTCCATTTAATGACACATGGGAAAACACTTTACACCCTTATTTATGAGCAGTCTTTAGCAACATTGCTCTAGAGCCCAACTGGGAATGAAACTATTGCATAGAGGCTTAGAGAGCCCATCCATTTTTGAAAGAGAGAGACAATGCTTGGCTATGGACCAAAGGGAGTACGTGAGCACAACACAACTTTTCTGCATACACTTGAACAATCCTGGTGGCAGTAGCAGTGAGGAAACACATCAAGGATTTGCTTGCTTCTCTATGTAGCTCAGGGTTCAGTCTGAGGGACATCAGCATCAAGTGAGTGAGGAGAAATTGAGTCAACGTGGCCAGCACAACTGAATGTTGGCAAGAGTGATTTGCAGACACACACACACACACACACACACACACACACACACACACATGCACACACACACGCACACATGCACACACACACACACACACACACAACTGATTTGCAAAGGAGGAAACAAGGGAATTGAACCTGGCCAAGCTCATGTCCCCCCACTCAAATGTGGGTATGTGCATGCACACATTTTATGAGTGAAGTGTTAATTAGATCTCTATACAGGGTATCATCTAAGTGCATAGATTAACATTCAGGAGGAAATGTTTCCCATTGGAGCTAGGCACAAAGGCCAGCTTCCTTCCTTACAGTGTGACTGAGCATATCACACCTAACCTGTTTTGCTTGAGCAACCTCATCCATAAGGTTAAGGGAGTGACCTCCCAAGTTCCACTCAGCTGCAATCTATGATTTTGCATTAAACTGTAGCCTCGATTTTGGTCCATGTAATGTAAGTTTTCTACTTTGCAGCTTGAGGAAAACCACTCTTTATTAGATGCAGGTATGTTGGAGAAAGTTTTGTTTGAAAAGTGCATTGATCCTATTTCCCATGAGATGTGCCTGGTCAAAAGTTCCAAATACATCAAGCCCAACAAAAGTGGTTGTTGGCTTTGTCACACATGATGATCTAACCAAAGTCCAGCACTGGCAAAGTTCTCAATATTTCTGAAGTCACCTGTCCATCAGACCGAGTCTAGGAACACAGATGCTGTGACTATTATGTACATGCCCTCACTGGAGCTGAGCCCTTGGGGCGAGGGCTGGGAGGGACAGATTGTCCAATCCCCTTATTTTGTAGAGTAGGAAACCCAGGCCCTGAGAGAACAGGGGGCTTGCTCAAGCTGGCACCAGTAGCAAGTGACAGCTGACATTTGAACCAGAACTGCAATTTGAAGCCAACTCTCTTGACTCCCAATCCAGCATATTAAAAAGGAAAAAAAAAGAAGTTGCCTTTTGGTTTTGTGTTCTCATCGTTTGTCCTGTGAGTCCTCCCTTTCTATCCATGTAACAAAATAAAAACAAACAAAAGACACATACAGCCAGCTGTCACAGCAACTCTTTGTGACACCCAAGGTCACATTCCACAGCCCTTTTGCCTACCTCTTCTCTGACAAGAAAAAAGAGTATTTTCGTATTAATCCTCCAAACTATTCATTAGAATTCAGCAAATTTGAGTGGCCTTTTACTATTATTTATTAGGTAAAGGATTGAGGTCATTGTGTGCTTTCATCAACTGTATTATTGTTCCGTAAGTCTTCCCAGGTTCCTCTGAATTCCCAAAATTTGCTTTTTTTTTTTTATGAAACAACGATATTCAATTACATTAATATACCACAATTGGTTTCCTGTTTTTTTTTTCTTCTAACTACAGCAAAGAATGCAGCTGTGGGTATCATCTTACATGGAAGACATTATTTTATGTTGTTTATTTCCTTTGGTTTTATGATCAATAGTGGTAGTAATGGTTCAAAGGGTATGAACAGTTCAGTGACTTTTCTTACATAATTCCCAAATAGTACACAGAACGTTTGGATCAGTTTATGACTACCACCAGTGTATTAGTGTGTCTGTCTTCCCACAGGCTCACCAATACTGATTGAGTCATTTCCATTTCTGACTATTGGTAGGTACAAAGTAAAAGCTCAGTATTGTTTTACTTTGCATTTCACTTATTAATGATTTGGAATGTTTTCTGATATGGATGTTGATGATTGGAATTTCTTCTTCTTTTTAATAGTATTTTATTTTTTCTAATCAACGTGTAAAGACAAATTTTAACATTCATTTTTTTTAATATTTGAGTTCTAAATATTCTCCCCCCCTTAAGATGGTAAACAATTTGATGCAGGTTATATATGTGCAATCATGTAAAATATATTTCCATATTAATCATACTGTAAAAGAAGACACAGACCAAAAGAAAAAAGAAGAAGAAAGTGGAAGAGAGTGTGTTTCAATAAGTGTTCAGACTTTCCCAGCTCTTTTATGGAGGTGGATAGCATTTTCCATGATAACTCCTCTGGAATTGTCTTGGATCGTTGTATCACTGAAAATAGCTAAGTCACACATAATTAACCGTCGTGCGATGGTACATTTCTTCTTTTGAAACTGCTTGTTCATTTCCTTTGGCCACACATCTCTTGGCTTTTCTTCTTAGATACTTTGTCAATTCCTTATATTGGATGTCCCCAAAATCTTATTTCCTTTTAAGCTATTAACATTGAAAACTATTAAAGTTTTTAGCTATTAATGCTTAAAATGTCACAAAGACTCTTGGGACACTTTGTCTGTCTCTTTCAGCTATTAAGCAGGTAGATGGCACTGTGGCTAGAAAATTTTTCTCTCATTTTACATTTTCTGGCCATGTTCTAATGGTACTGATTTTGATCATGTGAAAGCTTTGCTAATTTTACAAATTAAAGTGACCTATTTTATGTCTTCTGATGAAGATTTTTCCTCTTTCCACCACTGTGAAAGGTGCTTTCTTTTATTGTCCATTAAAAAAAATTAGCTTTTATAATTAGGTCACATATCCATTTGTAGCTTATGATTGTGTATGGTATAATATGAAGGTCTGAACCTAATGTTCTTTGGGACCAGCCTTCTGGAGACGAGCCTCTGGCTCCAAGCAAGACTTTCTTAGTGGTACTTCATCACCAGGCCCACACTCAAAGTCTTTCCTACTAAGGCCCTATTAAGATAGAATTCCCTTGGCATGGTCTTTCAGTAGCCAGGGTCACTTTGATGACATGAGGATGCCCTGGTAGAGGAGGACTAGCCCATAGAAAGCTGCTGACTTAACTTCTCCCATCTGAGAGATATGAGCTAGCTGTTCTGATAGTTTCCCTTTTTGCCAGTATGTGACTCATGTTTACCTAAACCTCCATCACAGGCTGCCAGGACTCAATAGAAAAACTCTCTGAGTCCAGCCAGTTTTTGGGGTTTGCCAGGTTTGGATAAGTTTTGTCAAATTTCCCAGTAAAACTTTCATAGGAAACCTAAATCAACCATGGCTCCCACTGGGCCTTGTAAAATGTCACTTCAATAGTTTCATTGGAAAATCAAAATTAAATTGTCAACTTTGGCCTTTGATATGCCAGGATCAACATGTAAATTCATTGGGAGGGGGGTCATCAATTTTCAGAGTAAAATAAACTTTTGCTAGTCAATGCTTAAACTCTACCCTGACTAGACAGTATATTGTGGCCTGCATTTCAGTGTCCAACTCTCATACACTTGTTCTAATATTTCCCTCTTGATTCTACCAAATGGTAGAATCATTTCCCAAGAAATGAGACCTGGACCACTGCATCAGTTACTAATTTCCCCCTAGTTTAGGGTTTGTTTTATTTTTTGCCAAAGTTTAGTGAATGGAAACCATTATTCTATAGTCCCTAGTCTGTTTACACTGTAATCAGGTGATGACACTATGACAGTATCTCTTTGCTTATTGGTTCTTATGAATTTTTGATAGGGTGAAGTCCCCCTACTAAACTGTGAACTTCTAAGAGCAGAGGTGTTTTTTTTTTATCGTTGTTGTTTCCCTAACATTTAGCACAGTGGCCAACCCATGGTAAGAATAAATGTTTGTTGATTGATTAATGGATTGATTGACATATAATGAGAAAAAGATTCCTTATTCATTTCAGAAATAATGTCCATGGTCCTGGAATGACACTTATACCTGAGAGCCAAGGTGGATTGATAGGTAGCTGAGACACATATCCAACCTGTTGGCCTCAGCATGATCATCTTTAAGATGAGAAGATTAGACCACAACACTTCTGAATTCCCTTCCAGATTTATGCTTCTATGATTGTGTAAATAGTCATGTCAAATAAAAAATAAAATTCAATTGTTATTTTTTTTTTGTACTTGCTATCCTAGAAGTTTGATATCCCCAAACTTAGTTCAGTTCTTATGAATCAGTGATTTCAGCAGACTGTGAATTCCTTCCACTGGTGCAGACTGCAATCCTTCTGTACCTTAATAACTAGTCTTCATAAGTCCCTGAAAGTGAAGAAATAAAACATATAAATTCATCCCCTCATGGCCAGCCTTCTTCCCTGGCCTTAGCTAAGCTGGTCTTCAAATGACAAGGCCACAGCTCTTCACTGGCCTTGAGCTTTCCATCATTTGTGGCTTGTTCGAAGACTGGCATGGTCTTTGAAAGCTAATGGTCACTTGCCCACCCTAAGGATGCTTTAAGGACTCTAGTGGAGTAAGCCATCTACAAAAGCAGCCAGAACTATGATTTAGGGAAATTACAGCTGCATGGCATGATGGGTCCCAAAATAGTCTGTCTTTGTAGGCACTTTTTATGCAGTATGTTGCGAAAGCAACAATACAGTCCTGCCTAACTATATATTTGGGTAAATTAGTTCCTAGCCACCTACCCCTAAACAGTTTTTTTCATATGTACTGTGTAATTATGAGATGGTAGAAGATAGCTACATTGTCATTCTTGCTTATAAGTCTCAATCTGAAATATCCAGGAACAAATCATCTGCCTTCACAAGAAAAGCTTTGGGAGCCATGTTCATTCAGAATTAGAGTGAGGACCCAAGAGGGTGGATCCCCTCAATTCAAATGGACTTAACTGCCTGGGATAAGAATAATCTTGGGGATAGAATAATCCAAGATGGGAAAGAGTATTTTGAGGCTAAGACTGAACTAAGTAACAGGCTTCAGCAGGGACTGGTCATGGTAGACTCTCTATATTTACTTTGTGGACAAGATTACTGGTTTTATAGAACAGGGAATGCTGCAGATAGAGTATTTCCAGTCTCTCCCCCCCCCCGTCTGTCTGTCTGTCTGTCTGTCTGTCTGTCTGTCTCTCTCTCTCTCTCTCTCTGTCTGTCTGTCTCTCTCTCTCTCCCCCCCCCCCTCTCTCTCTCTCTCCACCTATCCTTCTCCCTCTCTTGGAAAGGAGGAGAAATGTGGGTTAAATGAAGGTTAAATTAGAAGGATTTGGACATGGTTGAAGGGTCAGGCTGAAAGATCAGTCATTAATAGTTTGATGTCATCTTGGAGGGAAGTCTCCAGTGGAAATGATCTTAGGGGTCTATGCTTCATGCTTCCTTTCCTCTTCTGTCCCTCTCTCCCTCCCTCTCTCCTTTTGCTTTCCCTTTCCATTTCTCCCTATTGTCAGTCAGTTACTTGGGTAGATAAAGGCATAGATGACATATTTATCAATTTTGTGACTGACACAGCTAAGAGGGAAAGATAGCTAAGAAACTGAATGACAAAGTCAGGATTCAAAAAGACCTCAACAGAATACAACATGGAATTGACTTTAAAAGAAATGAATGTAAAGTGCTACATTTGGAGTCAAACAATCAATTCCCCAAGTCTGGATGGGGTAGTCATATCTAGACAGCAGCTCATACGGAAAAAAAAAATAGACTTAGCTTACCCATAAAACTAAGTCAGTCCAGGACTAGGGATTTAGTAGGACTGTCATATTCTGCCTTGATCAGACAACTTTGCCATGAATGTGCTCTTTGGAAAGGACCCTGACAAGCAGGATTATATCAACAAAGGGGCAGCCAGGAAGGTAAAGGAACTTTAGATCATCCTGTGCAAGGAACAATTGAAGGAGCTGGGGGAATTTCTTCTGGAGAAAGAGAGGGAATGGTTGGGAATGATAATTATGTCCATTGACTTGCAGCACTATTACATGGAGTAGGGATTAGATTAGATTTATTATTAGGTATGGTATCTGGCATGTAGGTGTTTAATAAATGTTGATTGATTTATTGATTAGTTGACCAACCAGAGGGATAGAATTATGTGCCATTGATAAAAGCTGCAGAGAAACTGGTATTGGTTTGATGCAAAAATAAACATTCTACTGGTCATTTCTATGAAAAAGTGAAGTGGCTTCCAGCTGGGGAAATCAATGTAAAGTTATTAAATGCAATGGGCCAGACACTGTACACACACACACACACACACACACACACACACACACAGCAGAGGGAGGGGGAGGGGAGGAGATGGAAGGTCTTGAAATAAGAAGGTATTAGTTGGGGTGGAAAGAAGATAGAACTAGAAAGACATCTTATGAAAGGTAGGATTTGAGCTGAATCTTGAAGGAAGCCAGGGAAACTGAGTTAGGTTTGGAGCCATAGAATATTCCAGGCAGCATGGAGCAAGCTTCAGTATGAGTCTATAAGGGAAGGCTGAACAGCTACTTTTCAGGTATCTTGTTGGGGAGAGGGGAGTAGAGGGAGGATTCTCAGTACAGTGTTAGAGGCTTCTGGGGCCCTCTCAGATCTGTAACTGGATCCAGGCCCTGCTAGAGTTGTTAAGGATGAGCTGTTAAAGAGTGTTTGCTAAGTTCTGATGGAGCACAATGAACCACAACAATCCCATCACTGAAGAAGCATATGCTCTTGAATCCAAAGGGTAAAACCTATCTAATTTTGGAGCCTCTCTTAATCCCAGTGTCCACTGCTGCTGAGCACATTTCCAGATTGCTCACATGATTTTCATTTGGGCAAAGGCCCTTAACTTAAGTGCAGAAGCTCTGACTTGGCAATGCTTGTGTGGTAGCCCTTGTTTTGTGTTCACGTTCATATCCTAACTTTCTTGGGCACCTTTCCATAAACATGTCTATTTTATTTCTTGTCTTGTCTTGTCTTCATGTCTTTGTGGAAAGCAGTAATTTCCAGATTCTTGTCTTTTATCTTCAAAAATGCTTCTTCCCCACCAAAACTGTTCTTTTTAAAACCAAATCTTTCTCTCTTCCTTCACCTACTCTCATCTTTGCATCATTCCTTTGCGTAGTATACTTTCTTGGAAAAGTCAGAAGTTGGTCTCAGCACACCCATAAGGGCTTTGACACCATGCTCACTAAATACAGTACTCATGTCACATCAGGAGTGAGCTAAACAGAGAGGAATTTCAATCCATGAAGAAATGAAACCCCTTTGTCCACCTCTGCTAGATTATGAGAGTGGAGTCTTTGGCCCCTGGCTTTCCCTTAGCATATCAGGAAATCTTTATACTTGAGATGCTCTAGAGGTCTTGACCTGGGCTATGTGAACTCCTAAGGTGTCCAAGGAGAGATGATTGCCTTTGTAATGCTGTGTGTTAAAAAACATTTATCTCAGAAGGGGTCCACAGGCCTTCTTAGACTGCCCCAGAGGTCCCATGCCACAAAAGAGGTTAAACCCCCGCTTTAGCTCTTAAACCATGAAGCTCCTAACTTGTGAAAGGGCTATTTCCTTCTAACTCTAAAATTCTGTGTGAGTTCACCTTCACAATAAAAGTCTCATTAATTTGGATTGTACTAATATAGGGTTTGTGACCGTTCATATGATTTTTTTTTTATTTTGTAAAACCCTGGTAAATATCTGGGATTTTTCGGAATCTAATGTATAAGAATAGGGAATCTACTGACATTTTGAATTAGGCCAGTGTTTGTACATAACTCTTAGGCACACAAACCAGATGGCTTGTGATTAGCTTGGTGTCATCAATGTGTTTAAAAAAAAAAGATTGGAAATCTGCTATCAAGGGCCTCAGCTGATATTCTTTTATATCCATGTTCCAGGATAGTCAATTATGACATTCAGAATGATTGTTTTGAGGTACCTCTAGGCCCTTAATCATTAAAACAATTTGGCTTAGTTTGTTTTGCAGAGAGAGAGAGAGGGAGAGACAGAGACAGAGACAGAGAGAGCGAAAGACAGAGAGAAACAGAGAGAGACAGACCCCCCCCACACGCACAGAGGGAGGAGAGAGAGAGAGAGAGAGAGAGAGAGAGGAGAGAGAAGAGAGAGAGAGAGAGAGAGAGAGAGAGAGAGAGAGAGAGAGAATATGAATTTGCTAATTTAAGTATACCTTGGTTCTCTAGGATCTGGGTTTTTGTTGGTATGAAGCCCCTGTTCCACAGAAACAGATTTCTCCACCTTTGCCACTAATCTTTGTGAGTTGTTCTGCTCTTCCCCTCCATTCCTTTTTGCAGCTGGCTTGGGGTTGAGCCTTTCTGAACTTAGCCAGGTAAATCATCCCAAAGGAAACCCAGTGCCCCTCCCTAGGACTCTCTACTGGATGCCCTTAAAACTAGGAAGGAACTCTTTAAAACTTGTCTTCCTTTTCCATAGCCTTCAAGCACCCATGGCTATGACCATATCTCCATGAGATATAATGTGGAAGGTTTTAAGTATTAAACTTTCAGTTCTTTCAAGGCTCCCTTTTCAAATGCAAAGCAACTTTTAAGAATCAAAGTCTTCAATATCTGTGGATCTATGATTCTATTGAAGTGGGTCATTGTTATAGCTTTCCATCTCTATGTGATTTCTACCTGACCTCTCATTCTGCTGGTGTCCTCTATCTACTTCTTTTCATGAATCTCTGAGAGCACCTTCATGAGATGCACTGGAGGCCATTCTGTGAACTCCAAATATTGGGAAGGAACCATATGGTCTAATTATGCTCAGTGTGCCTCACCGTTCACCACACCAAGCCCTACACTTCATCCTCAGGATACTTTTTACTGAACCAGCTCAGCAATGCTACATGTAAGATGGTGCTGTATTTGTCTTTTCAGTAGCCAATAAAAGGTGGACACAAGAAATCTCATAAGGGAGCAATATTCTTCAGAATCTAAACTCCGATCATTTTGGTCATACTTAGCTGTGGTGAGGGCTCATTATACTGTTAGTGTGCACATACTACTATACTAACTTTGCAGTGAAGCAAGTTAATAGGTTTAGTTTTGTGTTACGATATCAGTCAGTCATGCTTTAATGATGCTCTTTGGCTTAAAAACATACCATGTCACTCATGAACAGAGAGCCCTTGTCTCATTGGCCTCTAATAAAACATTATTATCTTTTGGCACTGCCTTGCCCTGGGTGAAATAAAAAGTCACATGTGGAGAAGTTCTAAAAGCTAGACAGAACTGATCCTTGGAGAGCAATTTGTATCCTTGACGGAAGTATCACAGACTTCTTCCATTAGCATAGTCCCAGCAAGCCAAAGGTTATGGAACGAGGACAGCCAACCAGTACCTGAACCCATAAGTCAACATTTCTTTAAGAAAGAGTGAGGGATTCAGATGTGTGTGTGTGTGTGTGTGTGTGTGTGTGTGCGTGTGTGAGAGAGAGTTCTTTGTATGTGTGTGTAAGAACAGTTGTGTTCACATGCTTTCTCAAATGTGCACATGAAGGTCTACAAGTGAGAATACTCAAAATGTGACCTTTTACGTTGTAATGCCTTGTGCCAGATGGTGATATTTTTTTTGAGACTGAGAGGCAGAAAGAAGGGATGCAGTTTCTAAATTCCCCCCTCAACACCTACCATTTGGCATAGGATATGGGTAGTGGAAGAAAACGGAGAGGTTTTTGACTCAGTTGAAACAGCTGGGAAACAGATGGACTGATTTCAAATCTGCCAAAAGCCTCTTCCAAGTCTCCCACCCATTTTCCACCAAAGAAAAGCTAGTCAGGTGATATGAACAAAGACCTTAAGGTCAGAGAGAGATGGGATCTCCCAGTCTTTATCCTTTAGAGACTGTTAAAAAGAAACATTCCAAAAAGAAAAAGAAAGAAAGAAAAAGATTTATGGCTTTGGAAATTAAAACAACCCAAGTTTATGGATGTTACAAGTCCAAAAAACACTATTCCAGGGAGCTTGTGTTTAATGGGAAAGAAAAGGGGGGAAGTTTTTTTTTTCAACTATGATAAAAAACCTAGAGAGCAAGTAAAAAAAAAAAAGAAATATTCTTAGGGGTTAGTAATTGACACATCTGGTATATCTGCTTTTTTTTTTTTTTTAAAGATCTTGTTCTCTTTTGCTGATACAGCTGAAGGAGGAAGGGCAGATTCAGTCATTGTTATATTATTTACAATTTAATCTTCCATAAGTAATTACCCTAAACTTGAATGATCACCATAGAAATGATTATGTTCCGGGTAGTAGTTTTTGGGCAGCTTATGTTTAGGAAGGAAATTCAGGAAGTAGATATGGGGTTTAAGCTTGGCATAATGGTCAGGGATTTGAGATAGTCCCACCATTGGTTATTGAGTCTGACCCATTCACCAACCTACTTGCCATGGGCATGGATGGCATTGTGTCTTTCCATATTTACACACACACACACACACACACACACACACACACACAGAGCTATTTAGCTACTTTTCTGGAAGTTGTGAATATCACAAAGAGTTAAAGGATGTAAATTTCAAAGAAATGAAAATAAACGCAAGTTAACACTCTTCCCCTAATGTGAATTCATTCATTCATGCTTACATAAGGAAACAGGCAAACTATGAATCATTCACATCGGATTGCTTATGAAAAAAAAATAGCCTGGCTCTGAGACTTGAGTCCACATTTGTTTTACATGCAAGGAAAAGGGTTTTGCCCCATCAAAGAAAAGTGACCCAGAGGCTGGGGACAGGGCTGTGGTCCAGTTTGGCATCAGAGTACACACGCTGGGAGTCTGGGGTGAGAGGTCCATTTTCTGAGCATGAATATGAGCTATTATAGATTCTTCAAGATCCCAAGCTTCCAGCTGAAAAGTGAACAATGCAGCCAGTCGCTGGGGAGTTCTGCCTACATTATGTCAGAACATCTGGATGTTCTGAGATACCTGAATGTTGATCATCGTCTGATAATAACATAGATAAACATCTGGATGATGCCAGATATCTTGATGTTTTCTGGATCTGGCCTTTCTGTTTCCTTCTAATCCCAGCTTTTACATAATGGGCATGAGTCTCACCTGTGGGGTAGAAAATGCCAATCAGCAGGCACATGACCCATAGCCACCACTTCGCTAGACCATTGCAGCTGGCTGGACTCTGCCAAGGCACAGAGCCTGTCAGCGTAGGTGTGAGTGACAAGCCTAGAACTGCAGTTTGTGATATATAAAGAATGCTGGATGTAACCCGTGTACCTGTCAGGAAAACCCATTCTGCGGTCTGATAGAATGGCTGATGGGCCAGGCTGTTGATGAAAGCCGACTTGTTGCCCTTGCTGGCCACAGAAAACACCCCAGGGGGTCAGCTTCAGATTCTGCTAATCATGAGTCAGAGTCATTGACATGACCATGACCTAGTCCAGCAGTTTTACTTTTAGATGGCACCATTGTAGGCTAGCAGCCCCTGGTCATTCCATGATGGCTCCTATAAGGCTGTACATTGGCATATCCAAGAGATATGAGACCATATCCAAAATAGGGGAGATTTCTTATACATGTATTCCAAGTATTTCGGCATCTTTGGACTTAGGTCATTTGGAAGAAAAAAAATGTTCATCAATCATTCAATCTGCAAACATTTATTAAATGCTTACAATGTACCAGATATTGTGCTTGGCACTGTGGATACAATGAAAAATCAATCATCAATGAAAAAACACTTAAATGACTACTCTATATCAGGAATTGTACTAGGCCCAGGGAGCAAAATACAAAAATCAAACAATCCCTGCCCTCAAGGAACTTCTACTCTAATGCGGGAGCAACATGGGCATGCTAAATAAGAATATAGATGATGAAGACAAGGGAGTTTGGGGAAAGAGGGCACTAGCAGCCTCTGGGGGAGGGATGAGGAAAAACTAAATTTACTAATAAAATGGATCTGAGTTGGAGTCTCTGCATGTGTCTTGTGCTTCAGTGTTGTAATGATAACAATAAAAACAATAATAATCACATTTGCGTAGCACCTGCTATGTTGTAGGAACTGCATGAAGTGCTTCACAAAAATTATCTCATTTGATCCTCGCAGCAACACTTGGAGTTAATTACTATTATTTTCCCTATTTTATAGTTGCAGAAACTTAGGCAGACAGTGGGTAAGGGACTTACCCAAGGTCACATAGCTAGTAAGCATCTAAGGCAGGATTTGAATTTAGGTCTTCCTTATTCCAGGCCCTGTACCACCTACAGGCCAGTATCTGTGATCCTATCCATGAGGGTGCTTATTCCCTCATGTGCAGATCACATTCCATTAATGCTTTTTCTTCCCTACACTTCTCCATGTGCTTCCATGGGTCCTGCAGAAAGGATTCCCTTAAGGTGCTACTCGACTTACTACCCATGGAGGCCAACTTAAACTTCCTCGGTACCAGTGGGAGGCTTGGGCTCTCCATCTGATGTCCCTCCCTCATATAACATGGTCAGCTCACCTTTTCCATTTTCGCATTTTCTCAGTGATACCATTCACAGTTTCCTGAACATAGGTCATCATCACTGGAAACATTCTGGAGTTAATGCCTCCCCATCACACATCTCCATCAAGTATAGTTCCATACATAGATGGACTCTATTGCCCAAAGGACAGCCCAGCTGTGGAAAAGCTGGCCACCACTCATTGAATTCTTTAGTCTCGGCAAAAAGGAAGTGAATTCATAAATAGCTCTCAGTTTTGTGCCCTATAAGAAAACATCACAATTCTTCTGTCAAATGTAATCAGATGTGATCAGAGAAAAGCACCATTTCATCTCATTCTGAAATCCTGGCTCTGAGTGCAAGTGTATATACAGGTGGGGAAATGAAGCAATTATCTGGATAATTTGTTATATGGGTGTTTTGGAGGAATGTAGCTGACATGAATTATTATCTAGTTGAATAATGACCTTTCTGAAATTTGAAAAGTTGTCCTTTGTACATGAACCTGACACTCTCACACACCATGCTGCCTCCAGGGATGCCAGAAGGGTAAAAAAAATGGCACTTTATGGCACAGTGAAGGGAGTTCATGGTGTTGTAGATTTAGTGTTACAAGGGACCTTAAAGGTTATCACTTCTTATCCCTTTATTTCATAACTGAGGAAATTTCACCCTAGGAAGGTGAAATGACTTCCAAAGTGTCAACACAGCCAGTATCTGTGACTGACTCCTATGGTTTATTCAAGCTATAACACCGCCTCTCTGAGCTGGTCCCAGAGTCAGGAAGAAGACCTAGGTTCTAATCTTGTTTCTGATGCTTACCATCTATTTAACTCTAGGCAAATTGCTTAACTACTCAGGGCCCCCAGGCGGCTCTCAAGGAATATCAATTGCAAAGTAGGTGTTAACCTCCACTGGGGTAGGGACTTTGCTTACTAGGAGTTTCCTATACAATGAAATGGTAAACCCAAACCAACAATAACAACAAAACAAAACAAAACAAAACAAACAAACAAACAAATAAACCAAGGGAATTATTTTTGGAACTTTGTAGAAGAAAGTCGTCCCTCCCCCCCCTTCAACAGAACAGATCTTCAAGCCTGGGTTTGTTGTCATTCTTCAATAGTTCAGTTGTGTTCAACTCTTCATGACCGCATGGACTATTGCTTGCCAGGCCCTTCTGTCCTACCTTGCTCTCAAAGTCTAGCCAAGCTCCTCTTTGTTGTTTCCATGAGCCACCTATCCATCTCATACTCTGCCATCCCCTTTTCCTTTTGCCTTCAGTATTTCCCACCATCAGGCTCTTTTTCTGTGAGTCCCATCTTCTCATTATGTGGCCAGAGGATTTAAGCTTCAGCTACAGTATTTGTCCTTCCGATGAATAGCCCGAGTTAATTTCTTTAAGTATTTACTGATTTGATCTCCTTGCTGTCCAAAGGACTCTCAAAAGCCTTTTCCAGCACCACAATTTGAAAGCATTGATTCCATAGCACTCAGCTTTCTGTAGAGCCCAACTCTCCCAGCCATACTTTGCTACCAGAAAGAAAAATACTTACATATATGTATGTATGTATATATATGTATGTGTGTATGTATGTGTGTGTATATATGTGTGTGTATGTATGTGTGTGTATATATATGTGTGTATATATATGTGTGTGTATGTATGTGTGTGTGTATATATATATATATACACACATATATACATATATACATACATACATATATGTAAGTATTTTTCTTTCTGGTAGCAAAGTATGGCTGGGAGAGTTGGGCTCTACAGAAAGCTGAGTGCTACGGAATCAATGCTTTCAAATTGTGGTGCTGGAAAAGGCTTTTGAGAGTCCCTTGGACAGCAAGGAGATAAAATATATATATATATGTGTATGTATGTATGTATGTATACATATAAAATTGGGCTACAGTAATAGCCCAAGACTATAAATTCTGATCATCACATAGCTAGTAAGTGTTTGAGGCTGGATTTGAACTCATGGAGATGAGTCTTCCTGATTCCTAAGCCAAAGCTCTATCCACTGTATGACCTAGCTGCCCCTAAGCCTTAGTTTAAAGGGTCTTAAAAAAAGGTCCTTCCCTTCATCTCTTTGCAATTATGTTTAGAAAGTAACTTCCTAAGTCTGTCTAAGAAGAAACAATGGTAGGTTTTTGTTGTTTGAGAGTCTTTGAATATTTCAGAATACCCTGTATGCCACATCCAAAAGCCATCTTTCTCTGCCCTTCTACCTTCCTTCCCAAATGACTCGACCTCTAACCCCGTGAAGAAGCCACACTGATATTCACGTCCATTGTCTCCCATTTCTTACATTTGTGGAACTAAATTGGGATCAAATTTTTGTGGGTGATGCCTGACCATTAGAGTTGGGCTGTTTTGCCACAAGGTTGTTGGGCTGGGAAGAAAGGTTATATGGAGTTGATGCAAGGCCCTAGGTCACTCCTTCCCTTCCACGCTTGGGGATGTGGTACATACGAACACTCTGTGAGTCTTGCCAGCAGTTTTTATGCTGGTTTGTCTGTGTAATGTGTGTTGGTCTTTGCGGTTAAGAAGTCATTGATAGTCCATAATAGACAATCATTGACCCTGCAACTAATCTTATTTGTTTTTCCACTAGGAAGAAGGAGGGTGGGTGAGCAGATGCCTTCATTAGTCCAATAGTTTAATGACATTGCATATAATCTGCTCTGATTTTCAGACTCCCAGGAAGGAAATTACAAGTCGGAAGTAAATAGTAAGCCCAGGAAGGAAAGGACAGCCTTCACCAAGGAGCAGATCCGGGAACTCGAGGCAGAATTCGCTCATCATAACTACCTGACCCGGCTGAGAAGATACGAGATTGCAGTTAACTTGGATCTCACGGAAAGACAGGTGTGGATGATGCTAGAAGTCATTTTGCTTTTAAATGGTGTAGGGTACCAAGCCAACAAAGAGGAAAGCTGCTCTGGTGTCCCAAAACATTTTGTTTCTCCCATCATTTATATAAAAAAGCAGCTTGACACTTGAGTTCAAATCCCACCTTTGATACTTTATCAGCCGAATAACAAAGAAGAAGTCATTTTAATGCCTTGCTTGCTGGTAATTTTATCTCCAGTGCTTGGCATTTTGTCTGGCCCTTAGTCAGCATTTAATTAAGTATTTTTTTTCACCTCCTCTGTAAAAATGGAGGTGATAGATACTCCCTTTTCCCAGGGTTGTTGGGAACCTCTAATGTGATAATGCACCAAGAGCACATTGGAAGACTCAAAATTCTGAGGCAATATAGGAATGTGAGCTATGATCATATTGGCAATTTCTTATTTCCCTTATTCTCAGTGACATACCAACCAGGAGGCCTTTGAGTGCTATCCAGGGAGCATTTTTGAGTAAGAAAATAAGATATGTTATTGTGAATGGAGATTCACCTCTGGAGAGCAACTGGGAAACTTTAACATGGACAAAGTAAAAAATCAGACTATTCTTGGCTAACCAGCGAATGAATCAAAGAAGTACACTTTTTCAGAAAGTACAATGATTTTCAAATTGTTTTTAATGTTGATGAATGTAAAATCCGACATCATATAGCACAAGCCCGAATTTTATATCATTAAAATTATTATTGGTCTTTTTGTTTCTTTGCCTTCCTCCTTCCAGAAAATATCCCTCCTTTCTTCCTTTCTCCTTTCCCCAGTGAGCTATCCCTTGTAGCAAAGAACAGGGGAGAGGAAGAAGGAAGGAGAGAGAGGGAGAGAGAGAGAGAGAGAGAGAGAGAGAGAGAGAGAGAGAGAGAGAGAAGAGAGAGAGAGAGAGAGAGAGAGAGAACCTCTGCAAAACCGAAGTCGGACAGTATGTGCAATATTCCACACCATTAGTCCCCCCTCTACAAGAAAGAGTGAGAGGTAGAGGGCTTTTTTTTTCTACTTCAGGGTCAGACTTGGTTATTAGAGTTGCATTATATGCAGTTTCTTTCTTTTTCTTTTTTAAGAGAAGTTGGACTTTCCACTTAGATTGCTACAGGCATTCGGTATATTGTTTTCCCTGGCTCCTCCTCCATAAGGTGTTTCTTCTACTCTCTCCACCTGCATCAATTCATTAAAGTCTTTGTATGGTACTCTGAATTATTCAGATGTATCATTTATTATCACTTTACATCATTCTGAGAGTGAAGGTCTTTATGGATACACACTGGGACAGACATCTAATTTCAAATATATGAAAGGAGTGAGGGGGTAGTACTAGAAACATCAGGTGTGGAAGAGTGAATGGGTGATGAGGAAATAAATACCATTGGTGCACTCTTTAGATTTGTAGCAGAGAATGATAGGAGAAATAATGAAGAAGAGTTTGGCATGGTCAAGCTAAGTTTTCTCATATTTAACTTTATTTTACTTTTTATTATACAGAGGACCTGAGCACCTGCCTTTGTAGGGTGCATGGAAACACCCAATAGAGAGGGAAACACCTATGTATTGTATTTTCAGCATTTAAAAATAGACATGGGTTCCATTAGCTTTGTTAAATTGTCAAAGAAATCTATGAAACAATAAAGAGGTTAAGAATGCCTGGTCATTAGATGATGTATGGAAACATAGAGAGATTTTCAGATTTGAGAAAGGGAAACAAAGGTACTCTTGACGCAAGGCCTTGATCTTCTCATGGAGACAGGAGGTAAAGTAATCTGCCGAGTGGAGATGGTAGAGTGGTGTTGGGTCTATGAGGGCAGAGGACCAGGCATTGTGGAGAGTATGATTATGAGTCAGTGAGAGGTCATCCATGTTTCTGTTTATCTTGCAAGTCTTGTTTTCAAATTTGGCTTTGACAACCTACTGTACTTTGGACATCCCAACTTTCTCTGTTCACTGTGAATTCAGAGCCTCTTTTTAAGCCCAAACATTTAATGACATCCTTTGCTCCAGGAAACATTTGGCAAATTATGAGAGAACAGTTTGTTCTCAGCATGAAATGCATTGTGGTAGGGAGTTGGACTGGGAAGCAGAATGGGAAATGGAAGAATTTCCCAGCTCTCCTGTCCAAAGTCAGGTCTTGGTTGGACTTGGAAATAGCCTGATTGAGTATAGAGACATATATTGAACTGGAATAAGCCGACAGCTAGCTTGCCAAAGAGAAATCATCCATTTGAAACTCAGTGTCTTCCTTTTTAAAATGGGAGTAATACTGGCTTCCATGCCGTAAGGAATAATGTGAGAAGTAGACCAGATAAGGCATGTTAAACGTTAGAAAGACCCATAATTCTAAGGATTTTATACACCAACAAGTTCATATGCAATTAAAGATAAATTCCAGAGCAATGTATAAACTATTTAATAATCATTGAATCTTTAAATTATTTCATTTATTTTAATCGTTATTCTCCTTTGCAGTATTATGACTAATCAGCACATAACTGTAATGAGCCTTTGTTCCTACCAGGAAGAATAGACAGTAAAATGTGTCTTTGACATTCCTGATCATTCTCAGGATCTTTTAACATTTAATTTTAATTTAATTTAATGTAGACATAAGGTCTACAAGGCCAATGTGTATGTGTGCATATGTGTATGTGTGTATGTGTGTATGTATATTTCACCTCATTGTGGTGCTTAGAGACAATTATCATGTCTTGCCCATCCCTAAGACCTTCTCTTCTTAGGATCCCAGTCTCAGAGTTGGAAAGGACCAAGAGGCATTGAATCCATCCTATGCCTGTAAACAAACCCATTCTGAAACATCGCCAGGGTGACCATCCCTAGTTTCTTCAGTTGACCTCCACAGGGCATGATCTCAAGTTCCTCCATCATCTTGGTTGCCTGTTACCATTTGGACATCCTTATCAACATCCTTACTAAAATGAGGCTCACAGAACTGAACACAGTACAGGAGATAAGGTCAGACCAGGGAAGAGAACAGTGGGACCTTCACCTCCTTTGTCCTCTCTCTCGTGCTGGCCTCTGTTCCATTCTAAAAGCAGGAAGTTGTAGTCTTTCCACTCCCTGGGACTTAAAATCCTCAAGAGCAGCTAGTGGTTCTCTTTCTACTCCCTTCCTTAGCCTGGGCGCCATCTTCCAATTTTCCATTTTGTGTTCTGACCTTGCTGGGTCTATGATCATTTACCCTGAAAGAGCAAACAGATGCAGAATGCGAATAAGCTGCCTCTTTTTTCTCCCCACCATCTGTTTTTGCCATTTTACTCGCCCTGAACAATGCATCTATCCTATATTGGATTTTGCCTTTGCCTCCGCCTGTGAGACTGGGCCCTCATGTTGTCCATGCCCCGTGCACTTTCTTTGTGGAGGACTTCCCATGCACTGGAAGGTCTACACCTAGGGTGCAGCCACACACACACATCTATCCCAGAAGAACCAGTCCTTCTATTCAGTAAATATCATCATCTCCTCTGCTCTCATGATCTTCTGGGTTTCCACTAGAAGACCAACATTGGAGACAGCTTTTATGTGACTTCGTTTATCAACAGTGTATTCTTCATTACCTCTACTACTGTTGCTAAAATAATGATAGGCCCACACAGACTATTCTCAACCTACCTTTACAATGCCACTGGAAATTGTTTTCCCTCTTCCAGCCTGTGGTCCAGCCAAACTGACCTCCTTTCTGTCCTTGTAAAAAACATGACATTCCACCTCCCAACTTTCTGCTTTTTCAATGACTGTCTCACGTGTCTGGAATGCTGCCCCCTCCTTACCTCTACTCAAAGAGCTTCCTCTTTTTGGAGGAGAATCACAAGCATTTTCTGCAGGAAGCCTTCTCTGATCTCTCTAATCACAAACACCCTCCTTTCCTAACTACCTTGTATTGAACTATTCATGTTTATTCACTTTGTCTAGAACATAGTTGACACAATAAATGCTTATTGACTGATTTCTTATATATGTGTGTGTGTGTATACATATGTATGCACATATAGACACATATAGAACTGTGTGTGTGTGTGTGTGTGTGTGTGTGTGTGTGTGTGTGCATGTGTATAGGGTGGGTGGCTTGTCTCCTCCTTTATTATATAAGCTCTTTGCCGGTAATGATGGTTTTTGGTTTTCATTATTTTCACTTTTATCCCCAGCACCCAATACAGTGCCCAGCTCACAGTAAGTGTTTCATCAATACTTGTCGACTGTCTAGACCTTTTAAGATTTGCAAGTTCCATGTTGCGTACATTATCTTGTCAATTATGAGTAGTGTCTAAGGCATACGTCAGTCAGCATTGGTTCTTAGCCACCTCTAACACCAACTGCACCTTGGACAAGTCACAGCATTTCTCTTCTCTAACACCAGAAGTTATAGACAGGTTACATTCACATGGCCCAGATGTATTGATGGAAGATACAGAGGGCTTTTTTTCCTTCTTTTTTTATAAATTTGTCCTCTTCTACAATATTAGCCAACAGTCTGCATGGACATTTGGTGCTCAGCAACATTGGCATGTATCTGGTTTATTTTTATTTTTAAGTGAGAGGAAAAGAAAAAGAGAGGGAAATGCACCTCAGGGGCTTGGTATGAAGACACTGATTTCCACAGGAAGTGCAGCATGTTTTATGTCACACATGGGAGAAATAACAAATTTAGGCCGTGCCTCTGTCCAATTGTGAGGATGATGGGATGCCAGCCCTGGGCTCCTTGCCAGGAGCAAAGTCAGAGTCCTGAGCTTTCTTGAGTAGGGAAAGCCTGCAGTTATCTGTGGAGGTCAATGCCTTTCCCACTTCTTGACAAAGATGCACCTTTTCTTCTTTGGAATAGCTCTGGAGAGACTTTTGTGAGGTTTCTGAGCTAGTCTGGGCTTGTGTATCTTCCCTACATCTTGTCTTATTAAGAAATGGTCTCATGTGTTTATCTTCTTTTTATTCATTGTCAACTTCATCTCTTGTTAGGTTGTATTATCCATTAAGAAAGGTGTCTGTGAGGAAGAAGGGGAATTGGGGACCTAAAAAGAAAGTGGTAGATATTTTGTTCCTCCCATTCTCTTCTTCTGTCCACTCCAAATATCATTAATCTTGCCTTTCATCCTCTGATATAATATAAAGAGAAAATAGAAGTTCTGAGGGCATGATATAATGAACAGGCCACTGAAAAGGTTTTCTCCATTACCTACTACCTGTGTAATCTTGAGCAATTTACTTGACTTCCATGACTCAGTTACCTCATCTGTAAAATGAGGGGATTCAGCCATATGGATTCTAAAATTCTTTTAATCTTTTTTTTTTGTGAGGCAATTGGGGTTAAGTGACTTGTCCAGAGTCACACAGCTAATTAGTGTTATGTGTCTGAGGCCAGATTTGAACTCAGGATCTACTGACTCCAGAGTTGGTGCTCTATCCACTGCACCACCTAGCTGCCCCTCTTTTAATGTTTAAACCCATAACTCAGTCTGGGTCAAAGAGAAATCTTTAAGACCTGGATTCTCAGCTGAAACTATGCTTTTGCCCTGCTCCCTGCTGGTCATGGTGGGCATGGAAGTCAAGTGACCTCATATGCATCTAGTAGAATGCTCAGCACAGAGTAAGCATTTTAAATTGAATTGAAGTCATCAAGATGTCAGTTACACAATGTAAGTGGTAGATGCCACACCTCTTGTACTCTAGCCATCATCCCCTTCCTCCTTTTCAACTCAGACCCTAGTGTGCCAGGATATCAATAGTTCACTTTTGCCTCATCTTGCCTGGATTCAGGACTCCATGCTATGTCCTGGCCATCTCTACATCATGCTAACATATATGTGTCCTCTGATAATTCCTTTTCCAGCTCAACTTCATATGTTGTCTTTCCCCATTAGAATTCCAGCCCCTTGAGGGCAAAGGTCATCTTGTTTGCTTGTATTTTTATCCTCAGCACTTAGTAAATTATCTGGAATATGTATCTATTTGCCCATCCATTGTTCTATCATCTATAAATCTATCATCTACATTGTTCTCTACCAATCTTCTTTCCTTCTTTCTTCCTTCCCTCCCCCACTCCTCTCAAGAGCCTACTATGTGCCAGGCACATAGCACTAGTCACTAAATTAGGAAGAAAAAAAAAACAGCCATTTGAACAACCAACTGGGCAAACCCCTTAGATTTGAGAGTCATTCCAGTTTAGCCTGCAGGCCTTAGAGAAAAACTTGTTGTGTGTAAAGAAAGAGACCTCAGCATCAAATGGAAGAGCTGGAGGATGTTCTGCAGAGCCCGCTGCTCTGGCAGAGGAGGGCTGGCAGGGGGGACTCCTGCCATTCCAAGTGTCTGTCCCACGGATGGGCTGTAGATCCCCTTTCAGGCCCAGCTCGTCCTTGTCATCGGCAGCTGACTTTGTGGTTGGTTGGCCGCTGTCCTTTGTTCTTGAAGAAGACCAAGATGACATCACTGCACTCCAGTCAAGTTTCAGTGTGTTCGACTGTGGCTGAGCAGCCCAATACGAGCTCAGAATGTTCTGCCACAGGTCGGACACAAATAGCCCTTGGGAACAGTTGGGGTGGCCTCTCTAAAATCTGTGCAGCTCACATTGCACATTTCTTTTGAAGAGCGTTTGGAATAACTGGTCTCTGGGTCCATTGGTCCCTTGCTATGTGCAAGCCTGACAGACTCACTCTTGGTTTAGAGACTATCCAGCTAAACAAGGAACATGCCCACCAAGTCATCACATCTTGCTGTGGGATGAAGAGAGGAAGCAGCTGCATCAGGGTAGAAGAGGTGGCCAATGGCCAATTTTGTAGGACAGGGATGCCCAATATAGAAAGGCTGAAAGGTCTTTCCGCCTCACAAGACCTTTTCTTTTTTTTTCCTTTTCTCACCAAGCTAATCAAAGGAGCAACGTGGCAGCCTCATAAACCAGCTTGGGTTACCAGAATAAACAGAGTCATGGCATGCAGCCTCTGCCAACAAAACTGGAAAAATCCCACCTTCTCAGATCGTATTCCATTAATGGAAATGAGAGGGCTTAGATTGTATTGTTTCCTCATAAATCACCACTTGGCCCTAAGCCAACTGTGAAAATAGATATCCACTTTTGGATGGCCCACATAGAAGGAGTTTTTTTTTTCTTTGGTCCCAACTAAACACTGGTTTTGTGGCTGCTTTGGAATAAACTCTCTGTCTTGAAGGGTTTTATCCATAAAGTCATGTGGCCCTGTGCTCTTATGTCTTTAGCAGGGAGGCTGTATTTCCTTGGTCAGATCTGGTTAATGATTGACATACGTGTCCAGTACTGGGTTCTTGGTAAAAACTTATGTAATGGAACTTAATTCATAGCTTAGTCAGATCATGAATAGGATCATGGGTATAGAGCTGGAAATGAGACATAGTGAATTTAGGGTCATTCCTGACCCAGGACTGGAATGGAACTCACAGGCCATCTTGTCCTCCTGTGCTGTTACAGACAAGGAAACTGAGACCTAGGGAGGTTAAGGGTCATTCCCAGGGTCACCTAACAGGTAGGTGTGAGAGACAGTGCTGTACATGCATTATACTACAGCGACCTTTAATGCTACTATGAAACATAGAAACATACCAGCTTAGTGCTATATCATCAAATCATTAAGCATCTCATTGCAAGGAAAGACTTATCTTCTCTGAAAGCCAATGCCAGTTTTTCCTTTTTGCATTAGGCTTCCGTTACATGATACTTTCCTGTCATTCACAAGGGACTTCAGTATTAGGAAGGGACACATTAAGAAAAGTTTCCAAATAGCAACAGAGACTATTTTGGAACAAACACGTGTGTGTGTGTGTGTATGTGTGTGTGTGTGTGTGTGTGCGCGCACGTATATGTTGTGTGTGGAGAGACACACACACAGAGGTATAGATATAACATATACATACGGATATATAATGTACATGTAGTTACAGACAGTATGCATATTGTATATGTAAATAATGTCTGTCTGTATATATACAATGTCTCTATATACATATATTATCCATATACAGGGTTTATGTATACACAAATAATGTCTATGTATATACATAATGGACATATACATATGTGAACACATGTTCATCTGCATACACACACACATGAATATATACATTGTGTGTTTATGTATGTGTGTGACCTTGGCCAACTCATTTAACTTCTGAGTGCTCTAGTTCAGAGCTGTCAAACATGCCCCCAACACTCCCCAGTGTACCTGAGCCAGATTAAAATATGATTGGGAAATACTTAACAAAACAAATAAAAATGTAATAGAACATAGATAATCTTAATTTGTGGTTTTCTAAATCATTATGTGACCACAGGGATCCTTATGTTCAGTCTTGTGGTCCCCATTTCTGTTGGAGTTTGACACCACTGCTGTAGCCAAATACAGCTTTATAAGTTTCAGAGAAGGAGCTGACTTACATTGGTAAAGAGGGATTCTCATTAGAGAATTCTCTATGCTAATGAAATTCCAGGTCCATTCTTCATCTCCTTATTTAGGCATCCATCTATCCATTCCCATCTCTCTGTCTCTCTTAACTCTGTATTTCTATCATTCTTTTTTTTACTGGAAAACTTTTTTATTGTAGGTGTATGGGATAGCTGGACACAGCTTAGATGATTCCAATTTTGTTGGCTACATGTAAAGCATCGTAGTCTGGAGCAAGCTGGACATAGGCCTTCTTCTCTCCCTCAGGCCAGATCAGTGTGTTGACGTTGTCCACATCGATGTCATACAGCTTCTTTACCTCCTGCTTGATCTGATGCTTGTTAGCCTTGATGTCTACAGTGAAGATGAGGGTGGTGTTGTCCTCAGTCTTCTTCATAGCAGACTCAGTGGTCAGGGAAACTTGACGGCGGCATAGTGTTCAAGCTTGTTTCTCCAAGGGGCACTTTTCCAGGGGTATTTGGGCTGCCATTGAAGTCTTAGTGTCTTAAGTCATTAGAAGGTGAGGGACATTCAGATCTTTTTGTGGCTATGAACACCCTTAACGCTGCCTTCCCAGCCTTCAAGGCCTTGGACTTGACTTTTGTCTTGGGGGTGGGGGGAACAGGTTCCTTCTTTGCCTTTGGTACCATCTTGGGGGGAAAGGGTCTATCATTCTTTCTAGAATCTGCATCTGTCATTCTTTTTCTATCTGTCTGTTTATCCATTCACATATCTGTTTCTATCATCTGTCTCATCTATTTCATCTTCTTATCATTCTACTTCCCTATCTACCTATATGTACATAGACATAGACAAAACTAAGCATATAAGTGTATAGCCATGTAGACATGTCACACTACATGTGTATGTATTTATCAAAGAATATCTACTTTCCAAACATGTTTGCACACATTATTTCATGGGTATACATGTATGTATGGTTATATCTATCTGCTTAAACATATATGCATGTGAATAGGTCTGATGCATATATGTACATACACATTCCGTAACTGTAGTGACACACAGGTGAAGATAGCTATTCCTTAAGGGACACAATGTGTTCCTTTGAGCACAATAAGCCACAAAGCACACCTATTCTATGTAGATTGTATATTACCCATGACTTCAATTATAAAGTCAGAGCTGTTTTCTACTCAGGAAATATCTTCAACCCTAGATGTAGTAAAAACATGCTTAAGGTACTGTAAATCTTTTTTAATGCATAGTTTAAGTAAAACATTAGCTTTGCTTTTTTAAAAAAAATTCTTAATAACACCCAAACAATTAAAATAGTCCATAGACATGAATAGCAATACTTCATCAGGAATAATCATACTCAACCTACCAAAATACTGAATGTGACAGTGTGAGCCAGATCCACACACTCTGCCTTTATATACGACTCCTAAATCTAGGGACTAGTAAATATGGAAGCAGCCTTGATGCCTTAAGACATGTTCACACTTCACACTGTACGCTCTAGGCAATTCTTGGGCAGTTCCCCTTTTCCCCCATCACTGGGACTTGTTACCCAAGTCACAGTTTAGTGAGGGAAGTACTTTGTGAACTAAAAATCCCAAATGATGAGGATGAGGATGATGACAATCATTATTGTTACCTTACTCACTCCAGCCTCTTTTAGACACCAATATTTATTTATGCTAATAACTTCAGGAAGAAGAAGATAGCATAACATGTCCAATTCCCACCTAGCTAAGAAGACTCATGCTCATAAAATAAAGGATAAATCAACTGTGCAACAGTAGTCAAGGAACTAGATCTACTTACTGTCCCCTACTTGCTTATTTCACTGTTGGCCATTATCCTTTGTAGGGACTGTTAGCACCTCCAAGGGCCATTTGCCAGAGGTCAGGGACACCAGAGATAGCAGAGATGAAGGCGCATCAGATGAAATATCAGGTGTAAGAGGCTGGCCCAACTTTACTAAAGTTTGAATGTGTTTCCTGCCACTCCCTCATTCAGTCATCCATCTTCTAAGCTGAGGAAGTAACTCTTGGACTAATGATTACATTTCTGTAAAAATAATTTTATGTCTAATAATAGCAAATTTAACTTCAAGACTCATTCTGGAATTTACTATAAGTCATGAATTTCTTCCTGGCATTTGTAAGTGAAATCTCCTGTAGTTAAAATTAAGCAGTAATTCTAGTGTTTTCTTTTTCTCCCCCCACCCCCATACACTGATAAAAGGAGACCAAATTCTAGAAACAGAGCAAAAGTAAAGAGTTCTGCATATGATGACAATTATAATCTATGGGCTAGAAATAGAGGAGCGACGAGGAACAATCATAGTATTATTAAAGGAATGCAAGTGAACTTGAAATGAAATCAGCTTCTTCGCCTTGGCACTCCTCTGCTCTCCTGGTGTTGTCCACTTTCTCTGAGTGAGTACTTGCCCAGCATACATTCCTAGGGAGCAGACTAGAATGGCTTCTCAGTTAGTCTGTCACAACGCCCTTTGGAGCTTGGGAAGAAACTTATGCCATACTGAATCGCCCTGTCTATGGGCTCATACCCAAAGTAGCAGGAACAGAATGGGGGCAGAGAGCCTTTGGGTTTCTTTGCAGCCAAGAATTACATCAATTCTATCTTAAGCGTAGGGAGTTTCAAGCAGGTGCTATTGTAGACAGGGTTCCTACTCTGGTGTGGGTCAGGCTGGTTGGTCTGTGAGCTTCCTCTCCAGCTCAGGTGCCCAGGACTCCAGGAGGCCTACTCTGCTCCACCCCCTCCAGTCACTAGTGTTCTCTTCCTCCTCATTGGTCTCACTTTGCTTATCTTTGTAATAGTAGTTAATTGACACTAAACATTTATGTGCCAGGCACTCTGCTAAGTGCCAGGAATACAGAAAGAGGCAAAAGACAGTCCCTGCTCTCAAGGAGCAGCCAGCACCCAGTAAGTGCAATGCTAGGCACATATAGTGGTCCTATTAAAGTTAATTAATATATGTTGGTTGAATGGAATGGTAAAATAATTAGACAACTAATGAATACAAGCCTTCAAATACTTTGTTTTTGCCCTGAGCAGATGAATAATCTAGAAATATTTTCCAAAATAAATGAAAAGAAATTCAATACAAATCTAATTGAATAAATCTAAAGTAAATTGATGAAGTCATTTAGAAGGGAAGGCACTAGCAATTGAGGGGATGAGAGAAGACTTTGTGTAGAAAAGGCAGCTAGGTGGTGCAGTAGATAGATTGCTGGCCCTGGAGTCAGGAAGACCTGAGTTCAAATCTTTTCTCACTTACTACCTGTGTGACCTTGGGCAAGTCACTTAACTTCTATTTGCCTCACATTACTGTAAAATGGGAATAATTATAGCACCTACTGCCTAGAGTTCTTGTGAGGATCAAAGGAGATAATGCTTTTATAAAAAGTGCTTGATATACTGACTGGCAAATAGTAGTCACCGTATAAATACTAGATCTTTTTATTAGTTGTCATTATCATCTTCATCACCATTGTCATCACCACCACCATCATCATCATAATCATCACTTTTATTAGTAGTAGTACTAGTAATAGTAGCAGTAGGTAGTGCTTAAGCTGTATCTTTTTTTTTTTTTTGGCTAGGCAATGGGGTTAAGTGACTTGCCCAGGGTCACACAGCTAGTAAGTATAATGTGTCTGAGGCCAGATTTGAACTCAGGTCCTCCTGAATTCAAGGCCAGTGCTCTATCCACTGCTCCGCCTAGCTGCCCCCCTTAAGCTGTATCTTGAAGGAAGAGAGGGAGTATATTCCAGAAAGGGGAGATGGCTATGAAAAGGCAGGGAGAAATTTTCGGCCATCTGCAGTACAACTAAGATTTTATTCAGGCATTGTATTTTAAATGACTTAATATACCACAATAAATTTTAATGATGCAGAGATTATTTACTATATCGCATTTTCCTCTCCTTTAATATTCATATGAAAGGGTGATGTAATTTCTGCTTCCAATATAAATCATGTAGAGAAATCACCCACAACAAGCTTCTTTCAGCAGCATGGTTCCCAAAGAGATGTTCGATACAGGGTCATATGTCCCTTAACTAATTTAAACAATAGCCTAGTCATCAGCTTGCGGGATGTGAATGCAAAATAAGTCATTAACCAAGGAAACGGAAGTAGGGTATTTGTGCCAATAAGCAGATGTTCTAAATAATTCTATCCATCCTTGGGAATCCTAGTCTGATATTGGAAAGCAGACTAGTAGAGCATTCTCAAGTCAGGAGGTTTCTGCTATTGGCTGGATTTTGGATTTTGGAAAAGTCCCTTTCCCTCTGGGGACCGCTGTTTCACCATCTGTAAAATGGAGACCTCCAGAAGGTCTTCAAGCCTCCTGTTGGGGCTCATTTTTGTTTTCTGATTCTAGCCTCCATTTTCCATGTTAAGTCAAGTCAGTCAGCATTTATGAAATGTTTGTTATATGCCACGCACTGTGCTAAGCACTGGGGATAAAAAGAAAGGCAACAACACTGCCTGTCTTCAAGGAGCTCACCTTCTAATGGGGGAGATGACATGTACATACATAGGGTAAATGGAGGCTATCTCAGAAGGAAGTCACTAGCACTTAGGAATCCAGAAGAGGCCTCTTATAGAAGGTAGAACTTTTGCTGAGACCTGAGACCTAAAGGAAGCCAGGGCAGCTAGGATGTGGGGATGAGGAGGGAGAAAATTCTAGGCATCGGGAAAGCAATGAAAATACTTGGTCAAGATATAGACTGCCTTGTCCAAGAACAGTAAGGACGCTGGATCGTAGAAAACATGGAGGGCTATAAAGTATTGAAAAGGCTGGAAAGATAGAGAGGGGTCAGATTGCAAAGCGTTTTGAAGGTCAAACAAAAGACTTTGTATTTGAACCTGGAGGTAATAGGGAGCCACTGGTGTCTATCGAGTAGGGGAGTAACATGGTCAAACATTTGCTTTAGGCCAGTGGCTGTGGAGCTGACTGTAGGATGGCCTAGAGAGGAGAGACTTGAGGCAGGCAGCACCATTTCCAAGGCTATTGCACCAGTCTAGGTGTTAGGGGATGAGGGCTTGTTTCCGGATAGTGGCAGTATCAGAAGAGCAAAGGGGAAGTAGATGCAGATGCCATGAAGGTAGAGTTAATAGAAGTTAACAACAGAGTGGATATAGGGGAATGAGAGAGATTGGAGAGTTGGATATGATGACAAGACTTCCAGCCTCGGTGACTGGGAGGATTGTGGTGCCTTCGACAATGAAAGGGATGTTAGAAAGAGGGTGGTGATTTGGGGGAAAGATAATGAGTTCAGTTTCTGATGTGTTGAGCTTTTAACTACCTGTGGGACATCCAGTGTGAAATGTCCACTAGGCAGTTGGAGACCCAGGATTGGAGGTCAGGAGAGAGGCTAGAGTTGAATAGATTTATCTGAAAAGTATTTGCATAAAGGAGATAATTGAATCCATGGAGGCTGGTGAGATCAACAGGTGAAATAGTGTAGAAGGTGAAAAGAAGAGTAATCAGGAAGAACCCAGATGAAGATCCAGAAAAAGAGGCTGAAGAGTGGTCAGATCCGTGGAAGGAAAACCAGGAGGACTTCCTGTCATAGAAATTTTCATTATACCTGTGAGTACATTGTGACTACATTGTGTGATAGATGTTCCATCATTGTTTACCATTCAGAAAGAATAATTCAAAAGTTAGGGATACTGTTGCATAGTAAGAAGATAATTAAAAGTCATGCTTTTACTTTGGTCACTAAGAGATTGAAAAGAAAGTCTTCTTTTGACTCATGTGAATTGGCCACATTTTCAGTCTGTACACTTTGAAATGGCAATAAACTTTCCAAATCTTCCTTTCACGGTTGTCCCACAAGCAGAGCTTGAGAAAGGGAAATGTCCCACTTATCCCAGATGGAGCTTTAGCCTCCTCTCCAGCTTTGAGAAGAACTACACCCCTGGAAATGTTCTCAGAACTGAATGGAACTGGCTAATAGGAAGCTGGGGCACCAAGCATGCAGGTTTTCATTTTACACAATCAGTCAACAAGCGTCTATTAAGTTCCTAATGTGCGTCAGGCGCTGTGCTCGATTCTGGGGATATACACACAAAACTCAACAGCCTTCAGGGGCCTTCCGTGTGACTGGGTTCTGTGGGATGCTGGCGTATCTGGCTCCCCCGGCCAGCCATGAGTTCCATGAGTGTTTCAGGAAGTTGGAGGGCAGCAAGTAGAGGCTGGGAGACAGCAAATCCCCATGGAGGTAGGTGGAAGTAGCTGCCCTAAGTCATTAACTAGCTGTGTTCTAGGGTCATAGAATAGAGCCAGAAGGGATTTGAGGACTAATCTAGGAGCAGCTTCACAGAGTTCCGACTCCGTGATGAAGGGACCTCAGTGTCCACCTCATTCCCTCATGCTTGACTGCAACTCAGCCAATCAGGCTGCCTTTGCTTGAAGGCTTCCAAAATGGAGATCGGCCAACTTGGCAGAGGGTCTATTCCACTCCGAGGTCCCTTGGGGTGCTAGGTATGGTCTCTAGACAAGGACCTCAGAAACCGTCGGGCCCAATTCCCTTTTTTGTATGGATAAGGAAAACTGAGGCTCATTGTTGACATTGATACACCAAAATATGTTAATTATCTAGTCCTAGGAACCTGGGCTTAAAATATAATGAAAAATAGTGAAATGAAGTAGTTTTCTAATACTAGGAATTTAGGATTAAAAAAAATACTAATGAAATAGTTGCTTCCCTAAGAAGCCTACAGGAAATGATGTTTGTAAAGTGCTTAACATAATGCCTGGCATGTAGTAGGCACTTCATAAAGGCCTATTCTCCCTTCCTGTCCCTTTATAGGGGCTACATCAGGAAATAGGGGTAGGGGTGGGCAAGGAACAACAGACAAATGAGGAAAGAAAAAGAATTTCAAGTAATTTCGAGAAGGGATTATTAATCACTGAAGTTATCTCAAAAGGATTCCTGCTGGGTGGCTAATAGAACACTCCTAATTGACAGGGGAGGGAAACTGAGGCCCTGCAAAGGAAAACTGACCCCCTGAAAGTCCCACAAGCATTAAGGAGGCAAACCTGCACCTGCTTCATTTAAATTCAGTGTTCTTTCCACAACAACATTCAGTGTATATGCCCCCTGATTCAGACGTGGATGCAGCTTTCCAATACAGTGTTTCAAACAAAAATGTTGCTGTCACCTAAAAGGTTAAAATCTGTTTTGTCCAAAGCCTTCCATTCCATGAAGATTCTGCATAAACACAGCAGTTTTCTTTGCTGACAACTGTGTTGTGGTATCATCTGATACTAACACAACAAGTGACATCATCATCATTTGTTGCGGATAGCTCTTTGGGCAGATTTAAGGAGTGGCCAGAGAAAACCCCCTGGGCTCCCATTCCTTGGTTCTCTCCCTCTCCCTTCCATTGGCCACCATGCTTTTTTTAAAAATTTTTTTAAAATCAATTTATTTATTTTTCGTTTTCAACATTCACTTTCATAAGATTTTGAGTTCTCCATCTTGTCCCTTCCCACCCCAAGATGGCATGCATTCTGAATACCCCTTCCCCTAATCTGCCCTCCATTCTATCTCCCCTCCCTCTCTTATTCTCTTCCTCTTTAATTTTCCTATAGGGCAGGATCCATTTCTATACCCCATTGCCAGTATATCTTATTTCCCAGTTACATATGAAAACAATTTTTAACATTTGTTTTTAAAACTTTGGGTTCCAAATATTCTCCCTTCTTACCACCATGTTTTAACAAAAGCTCTCAATTCTGTGCCTTCCTGATCCAATTCAGAAAGGACAATACAAGCCATTAATTCAAATGAAGTAGGAATTCACAAGTCTTCCCATTTCCTCCCTGTTTCTAGCACATACCAGGCTCAAGTTTCCACACCTCTTTTTTCCTTCCCCATTATTCACTCTTTACAAATTCCAAAGCAAGTTCATTTTTCAGATATTTGTATCTGATCCCTGGAGGAAATCCTTCTCGAAAGGCCTTTCTCATGTTAGAGTCACTAGATAAACATCCAGTGGGTTTCAGCCTCATATTTTTGGATACCAGCTGTGGGCAGAGAGAGAGCCTTTTTCTTGAGTTCGTTAAGCTGTTAATGAAAATGGACAAACCATTCTCCAGGAAGTACAAAGCATAGCATAGGACGGGATAGTTTTTTGTGAAATCACCACTGTACTCAGCTACTTCTTTAACATGGGATGGGCCACTTTGCAGACGGATATAATCCACATAGGGGGAAAAAAGGAAATGAGTGTAGATTTTAAAAATGAAAAATATAAATTGTGGCTTGGCTAGTCAGTTCCTCACATATTCCTGCCAAGATCCCACTGACTTAATTGAAAGGATTTTCTTTTAGACCTGAGTGTTGGTGAGGACGGTGTTTTGTGTGTTCATCCCCTCTGGGGTTTCTGTGTAGAAAATGCCCCCTCGAGGATTCTGGGAAACCCAGATGTCTCCCTCTTACAAATGTGGAACTGGACACTGAGAAATAGGAACATTTGCTTAAGTTTCCATGGAAAGACTGAAGTAGAGCCAAGAACGAAACCCTTTTCCAGCAAAAAAAAAAATAATCCAAGACAACATTAAGCGCCGTTTGAAGAACATAATTAAATTGGATCTAGTTTTCCCACTATCTGAGTGATAGATTAAAGAGGCAGGAAGCTCAGATCCTGTTCTCTGTCTCTTTTTATACAGATCCTGCATTTCTTTTTAGCCTCAGTGCATGATACAAACCCAGGTTAAATCCTTCCTTCTGAGGGTTTTTGCTGTACCTCGTTGAGTGGAGTTAAAAGTTGTTTTGTTCTGTTGGCGATATTTGAAGAGAGGGTAGAATCTGGGCACAGTCTGGGAGTGGTTTGCTGTTGTGACCTGATGAACCAGGGAACCCTGAGGAAGGGGCTGTGGTGCGTGAGGTGGGGCAGGGCCGAGGAGACTTTTCTGGCTTGAAGCCACACATGTGACCAAGCAGACTACTCATCTTTGGGCCTGCTTAGTGTTTACTGATGGGAGGGCTTAAAATACTGCTTAGCGTGTTTGCTTTGAGGAATTCCCGGTTGGTATGACCCAAGTGTGCATGCACAAGTTCGATATGCTAGTGGGGAAACTTTCATGCTCACAGCCCAGGGAGTGGCTGCACAAATTTGAAGTTAAAATGCATTTTCATTTGGCTTTGTTTTGTTTGGGGCTGTAACTGTATTGAGGTAGGGAAGTCCTTGCATGAAAATCTCTTTCACTGACGTAGGTAGGTGGGCACTGCTGGGAGGAGATGTGATATGCTGGCCAGAGAACCAGCCTGGACTTAGGAAGAAGGACTGGATTCATGGCCCGCCGTTGCGCGCTGTGGACCTTCGTAAACAGCGCCACAAAGAGGGAATTTAGCTGAACTCGGTGTCGCAGGATCCGAGTTTGAATTTTGGTTTCTCCCCTTCGCCTTTGTGACGGGGGGTAAGATCATTCATCTGTCTAGGTCTCAGCGGGTTGGTTTAGATGACTCCTGAGGTCCCTTGCAGATCTAAACATATAATCCAAGGATCCCAGGGACCCAAGATATTCTACTGGCTCACCAGTTACCAAATGGGCATCAACCTAAGCTTGCTATCATCCTCTTAGCAAAATGTAGTTTTCCCTCAGAGACCTGCCCAGGCATAGCAGAAGCAGAGCCAGGGGGCGGAAGGACCCAAGCTTCTGCCACGCTGCTTTCCAACGTGGGCTGCTGCCTCGGCCCACGACTTCTATACAGTATTACACACCTAACCCTGAGGTAATCCGGAGTTAGTGTCCTTCATATCTTCTGGGATCCAGATACACTGGCCTCCTGACTCTTCCTCTTACAGATGCCACGTGTTTTTCCTGGCTGTCCCCCATGGCTGCCATTCTCTCCTTCCTCATCTCTCTCTCCTGGCTTCCTGGACTGCCTTTAAGTTTTGGCTAAAGTCTCACCTTTTCCAAGAATCCGTTCTGGGTCCCCCTTCCTCATGGCACCTTCTCTCTACTGATTCCCTGATTTGTTCTGTGTGTATCTTGTGTTTGTTTGCAAATAGTCCCGCCATTTAGATTGCAAGTTCCCAGAGAGCAGGGACTGTCTTTTGTCTCTCTTTGAATCCACAGTGTTAATCACAGCACTGTTATAAGCCTTGTAGAGAATACAGAACATTATAAGAAATTATTCCTGCTCTCAGGAAGTCTAAGTCTGCCTGAGGAGAGAGGCGCATGGAGTTAGCTAATGGTACAAAATATACAAGATCTCATCTACATACGTGGTACAGGCAATAAATGAGCTCTGGAGGAGGTCACAATCAGAGGCAGTGCCTAATGAAGGTGAATAGAGAAAGCTATAACTAGGACGGGGACCAGGGCTTTATCTCAAGGCCACAGAGGTTATACATTGTGAAAATTTAAGAAGCAAAATCATTTAGAAACAACTAATTACTGATTAGGATCTTAGCACTTAATTAGTAAGAAATAATGAGATAAAAAAAGGAATCTAGGGCTCAATAGATAGATTGTTGGACCTGGATCAGAAAGATCCAAGTTCAAATCCTGTCTGAAATATTTATTAACCCTGGAAAAGTCACTTAACCTCTGCCTGCCTTATCCATAAAATGGTGATAATAATTGCACCAACTGAGGATTATTGTGAGAAGAAAATGAGATAATATTTGTAAAATGCCTTGCAAACCTTAAATCACCGAATAAATGCTAGTCATTACTATATTGTCTGCCTCCAACTTAGTGGAATAACTTCTTAATAACTTCCTGTATTATTTTCACATCATTAATTACAAGGTAGATGCCAGGGTAGGTTTTCCCTGATTTCTCTGGGCACCAACATCAATAGGTATAACTATAATGAAGAATGTAGGACATGAGGTGGTTCTGGGAGGACCAGTAAGATTTGGGTCAGCAGCTATATTGGCTCTCTATGGGTTCTCCTTTTCCTTTCTATGTGTTTTAAGGAAGTAGTTGGGTTTCCAGTGCTTGGCACCATGCCTGGTATATACAAGCTGCTCCAAAAGTGGTTTTAGCAGAAGTTGTGTGGGTTTTGTGACCACTCACTAATAATATCACTGTACCCCATTTAATAAGTGACTATTTGAGGAATTCATAGAACAAAAAGGCTATAACCACTGGGCGGGACCCTAAACTGACAATTGGGATCCCATGCCAAATCTAACATAACACAGCAGTCCTCTTTGCACACATTGAATCTTGACTCACCAGGCATCCCCTCATGAGCCCCAAAGCATTTAAGCTGGTGCAAAGAACTGGAGCAAGAAGCAATATTTCTTTTTTTTTTTTACATAAATATTTATTGATATTCTATATCACTTTCATTTTCCATTGTATGTCTTCTCCCTCCCTTTCCCAGGTAGCCATCCTTGATGAAAAAGAATAAGAAAGCAGGGGCGGAGAATTCCTGCAACTCAGAAAAATTAGAATAAAAAAGTGTCCCATTATATGCTGTATTGTAAGCACATTACTCCCTCTCCCTTCCCCAAAGAAATAGGAGGAAGTCCTTTCCTCTTGCCTTTTCTTTGAGGCTACACTAGGTCATTATGAATTTTCATTTTTTCATTTTTTTATTATTTTATTTTTGATATTTTTCTCTATCCCCTGGTAGTGGTCATCACAGATATCATTTTTTTTTCTGATTACGCTTACTTCATTTTCCAGTATTTTCTAGACATCATCTCATTCACCTCTGTGATGCTTAGATTCATGCTTGGGCCATCTGGGTGCATTCCATTGAATTCATGCAGCACAACTTACTTAGCCATCTCCCCATAAATGGATGATGACTTTGCTTCCAGTTCTTTGATAACATAAAATACATTTCTACAAATATCATTTGTGCACATGGGGCCCTTCTTTTTGTCATTGACCTCCAAGAACATATGCCTAGCAGTGGAATCTCTGTGTCAGAGGACATGGACAGTTTTACTCATTTTCTCCACATAATTCCAAATTGATTTCCAGAATGGTTGCATGATTTCACAGCTGCACTTGCAGCACTCTAATATCTCTGCTTCTCCCCAGCATGTCCCCAGCATTGACTGTTCCCATCTCTTGGCATGTTTGTCAATTTGCCAGATGTAAGGTGAAATCTCAGGATTGTTTCTATTTGCATTTCGTTTATTAGTAGTAACGTAGAACATTCTTTCATTTGGCCATTAATAGTTTACAATTTTTTGGTGAACTGTCCATATCCTTTGACCACGTTATCTATTAGAGAATAACTTTTGGTTTTGTACATTCTATTTAGTTGTATCTGTATGTTAAATATCAGATACATATGCAGAGATATTTGATTTAAAGCCCCCCCATCCCAGTCAATCACTTATTTTCTTATTCTAGCTTAATTACTTTTGCTCATGAAAAAGCTTTTTGGTGTGATGGAATTGAAATCATTTATTTTATCTTTTGCTCACAAAATTCATGAGTTCCCATTCCATGAATGAATTCACATTCAATGTACGTTGTTTGGGGATGAATTCACTCCTCCTTCTCCCACAGACATAGCTAATAAAAAGTACCTGAGCTTTCTGTCTTCTAGGGGTGTGTGTGTGTGTGTGTGTGTGTGTGTTTAATGGAAATATCTTAAATTTTCATGTGCTGTATTTATTTTAAATTTATAGTGGTATATACAACATCATCCCCCCCCCCTTTTAAATTTGGGACTTAACTTTTTTTCTCCTTTTTCCCCACTCTCTTTTTCTTCTGTTTGCTTTTCAAGGTGAAAGTCTGGTTCCAAAACAGGAGGATGAAATGGAAGCGGGTAAAAGGAGGCCAGCAAGGGGCAGCTGCCCGAGAAAAGGAACTGGTGAATGTGAAAAAGGGGACCCTGCTGCCTTCGGAGCTCTCTGGCATCGGGGCCACTGGTCTCCAGCACACAGGGGACTCGTTAGCCAATGATGACAGCCATGATAGCGACCACAGCTCTGAGCACGCTCACTTATGATACCGAGAGGGGGATGCGCCGAGCGAGCGCCGTTCTCAGGAAAGAAACGCTAGCGTGGCGAGCCTTACTTACCCAGATGTGGTTTACAGAGGGAGGAGACAATGGTAACGAGCATTGGCTTTCTGACAGTCAGCCTTCTCCTGCTTGCCCCTCTTGAGCTGTAGAAGGCTGACAAGTGCCACTTCCCCGAGGGGCCTCCATGGTGATGATGCTGAAGATGGACTTGCTTGGAACATTCTGCACTCGTTGGCCATGCCTTGGACAATGGGCAGGTCTTTGTTTGCTTAGCTTGCACTGAAAAATAAATTGCTATGGAGAGCAAAATAGGAGACATTTTATCCTGAACAGTCCCAGGGCCCCGAATCACTGTTTATTGGATAAGAAATGTATTTTAACTTTGTATATATTTACCTTATGGCATTTTCCTGTCTTCACTAACTTTTACAAAGTATTCATATTAGCTGACGGCAATAGACACTCCTAATGACAATCTTCATCATGTCTCCCTTCTGTTTTCTTGTTCCAAGACAAAGCATACATGCTAACTTGTGTTCCTTCCATTAGAGGAAGATGAAGTAGAAGAGATGAATGGAACACACCCTTCTTTGTACCACAGACAAAACAAATCTTCTGTTGCATTTACTATCGACTGCTGCTAATAGGGTATTATACACCTTACCTAGCTCTTCAATTCTTCTTATCTTATAGCTTGAAAAAATGTTGTTTTTTTTAAGGATCATAAAATTAGGCATCTTTTAGAAGAGTTTGTATGCCAACTATTGCCCAAAGTCATCTCTATAAAATATTAGAAAATATCAGGTATTGCTTCTACAATGGGAATAAGTCATTTCATCAGAAGGAAAGTTTTTGTTTTTGTTTTTGTTTTTTATATGGCATTGAATAGCAAGAGATACAGTGTAAGGCAAAGTTAGTAGTTGGTAGTTCAGAAACTGTCTACTGCTTAAGTTCATCTTAATAAAACTACACATTGTTGTTTCATATGTATATGTACATATAGAACACCAAAGCCTTAACAGAAAACATGATTGTAATTTGTAAAAAAAAAAAGTTTAATAAATGATCCTTTTAAAATAATGGCTTTTCTGTTATTTCCTAAGAATATGTGAAAACCTCATGTCAGTTGTTCAGCAGTTAGAAAAATCCTTCTTTTCTAGTCTGAAGCAGACTAACCCAGTGCCTGTCAAACTAAGCTTTTCTTCTGGGATGAACCTGCTTCATTTTGCCTTGATTCCTACATGAATTCATATCGCATTGGAGAAAACAAATGCATCAAGTAAATGAAGACAGCCCAAAACAATTAAATAATATTTCAATATTTTCTATGATCCTATGAATTCTATGGGTTTAGGTTGGTTTTAATTCATAGAAATAAAAAAAAAGTACATGGGAAAATATGCCATTGGATTTGTAATCATAGTGTGATAAAGAACAGGACTTCTTTTCTCTGCCAGCCTTCAGTGGAGTAGATGCGAGGAAATAATTATGTGTGAAAAATAAACTATCATCTCATAGGTGTCCTCAAGACTGCTGGACCTCCAGTTGGGAAATTAGAACATAAATGTCAAAGAGCAATAAGTTAATTGATTCTATGTCATGTTCATCCTATTTGCTTATGCTGCTAAATGAGTGTTTTATGTGTCATGATGACTTTTTACCAGGTTTCTTTTCCCTGTGCAAAATTTTAGGTTGGATAAAAAAGAACGGGGAATCATAGAAATGCAATGGAAAACTCAACTTTCTGAGGGCATGAAGTACAGAACAGATGTCTCTCTGTATTAATGGATGTACTTCCTTACCATGGGTTCTCTCTGCTGATGAAATCACCGGTCCAGGAAAAATACAATATAATGCAACAATACCACACAATGAAAACAATGAAAAAATGAGTAGAAAGGATTATCATTAAATGTAGAAGATCTTCAGATATTTCTTTGTTCCAAAGTTAGATTTTCACTATGAAGCTGAGCAAATAGGATTTCTGCTCCCTCAGCTTATTTGCCAATAGAGATATGTGATTATTAACACAACCATAGAACTTCAAAGTTGGAAAAAACCTCAAGGTCCATCCAGTCCAGCAAGGAACTGAGCAGGACTTCATGTTAAAGAATTCACAAGTGGTCTTCCATCTCCCATTTGAAGGCCACCCCAGAAGGCACTCATTCTGACTTCTGAGGCAGTCCTTTTGACACAAGGATGTCCTAACTAAGAATTGTTTTTTTCTTCTGTTGAGCAGAAATCTTCCTCGTTTTGACTTCCAGTCATTTGGTCCAAGTTCACCTTCCCCCGACCCAAAGGTCATGGCCAAACAGAATAAATCTAATTCCTCCTGCATTTGGCCACCCTTGTGATACTAGAAAGAAATCATTATGTCTCTTCTAAATTGCCTCTCTTGCAGGTTAACCATGTTCAGTTGTTCTAATAGCTGCATGACTGGCATGGTTTTCTGTTCTCTTATCATCCTTATTGTCTTTATCTGGGCATATGCTCATTTACCCATGTTCTTCCTGAGATGTGGCATCTTCCAGAACTGAACATAAAATTGTAGATCTTTTCTGGCTAGGGTACAGTAGGAGTATTGTCTCCCTTCGTCTAAGCACTATGGTATTATTAATAAAATCCAAGGTCATATGTTTTTTGCCTGCTGTGACATATTTCTGGGTTATTTTGATCTTGCAGCCCACTAAATTCCCAGGTTGTTGATTTTTGTATATCAAGTTGCATTCTACACAACTCATATTTTTGTGGAGTTGATGTGTTGAACTCACATATAAAACTTCACATTCATTTCTATTCAATTCCCTTTCTTTCTGCTTAACTCATAATACTAAGATGTTGAGAACCTTTTTGAGCCTGAATTGCCCTTACAATTTCAGGTGACCTGAAAATTTTATAAGGATGTTATATATGCTTTCATCTGATCAATGATAAATATGTTCAATAGCCCAGGGAAAAAGACAGAAGTATGGTGGACTCACTAGGAATCTCATTCCAGGTTGACATTGAACCATTGATACTGTATATGTTCAGTCATTCAATCTATATTACCATCGTGCCTAAATCTCCCCATCTAGTTCACAAAGATGTCACAAGAAATATTGTCACATGACTGGCTAAATTCCAAGTATGCTTTTCCCCCCTTATCTAGTTACCCTATTTAAAAAGAAAATGAAGGGAATCTGAAATGATTTATTCTTAATGAACCCTTGCTAGCTATTACTGACCACAACTTCTTTTTCTAAATATTGATACATCATCCCCTTAATTATATATTCTTTAATATTGCCAGCAGTTAAAAATAAAGCTCAGTAACCTAGACTTTGAAGAATCTACTCTTTTCACATTTCTCACAATCAATTAGGACAATACATTTGTCTCTAGTTCTGCAGCGCCTCTACTGTTCCCTAGTTTTCCAAGATCACTGAATGCAGCTCAGCAATCACACTTACCAGCCCTTTCAGTAAATATCCTGCAAGGTAGTTCATCCAAACCTGGTAACGTGAATTGTTGAGGCTATAAAAACACACCCTTACCATTGCTCACCTTGGCTTTCAACTCTTTGTTACTTTTTATTCTAGTAAATCCAAAAATTTCCCTTTGGGAGATAAAACAGAACCGACACACACAAAAAGTGAGTAGCTCAGCCTTCTTTCCCACAATTGTTACCATCCTGCCCCTCCCTTTCTTTTCATTCTCAGTTACCTGTCCTAGCTTCCACCTTCATTTTCTTGTATATATGCCTCTTTTGCACATTGGAGTTAGTCTGTGGTGATTTAGACAATTGTAGCTTTTATTATTCATTGGAATCTGTTCTACTTGTCATCAACATTCCATTCTTGAATGTACACCTTCCTCCTTGGGCTGATGGCTCTGGTAGAAGTTTTGACCATGAGCTCTTTCCTATTCCTGCTCTAAATTCTTTGGATTATGTCTCCCGAATTCTAGGGGCCATGCAGGCATTGTCTTGGATTTACCTTTCATCTAGTTCTGTGTCCACATGGGAATGCCTATCTCGTCAAGTTCTTCAGAGCCCCAACTCATATTAGAACATTGCTGTTCATGACTTAGATGATGGACTGAAACATCCATTGGTGATGATGACACCTCCATGAGGGGAAGGAGAAGGACAGAGATCCAAAGTACTTTTGACAAGTCAGGGCAGTAGAAGGATGTAAATAGGTTTGAGTATAACAGGGACAAGTGAAGGCTAATTCAATTGGGCAGGAAAATAATTTCCAGAAATCCAAGACAGGGAAGGAATGTCTTTGGGTGAATGTGGAAGAAACGTTCCAAGTGTTGTGGTCCATCATAATTTAAATAAGAATCAGAAATATAGTGCAGTCATTGAAATAGCAAGAACGACTCTGAATACTTGAAACTGAGCATAGCAGGAAGGACCCAGATGTGGTGAGTAGGGAGGATTAGCCTATCAGCAAAGGCTTGTGCCCCCTTTGGGGACCACAAATGAAGCCGGATGGAGTGACATTGCAGAGGACACAAAGGACAGCCATACGAATGACTGAACAGATGCAGAGTGAGAGCCACAAGGCTTGAAAACATGGAGCAGAGGAAAGATTCATAGTTGTACCCATTTTTATAGCTGGGTAGAAATAATTGTGTGCGTGACAGAGACCCTCCTTTTCAGAGAGAAAAGGAAGTCTTCTGCTTAAACTAGCACAGTGATAGTGCCTTCCATTCCTCTATGCTCTTGCTAATTTGCAAAGCCCATCACCAATATTTTTTCACTTAATCATCATGACAACTCTGTTGAGGAGGTGCTTGTATTATCTTTATTTTACTGATGAGGAAACAGGGGCCCAGAGAGGTTGATTAACTTGCCCTGGGTCAAACAGCTAGTAAATATCTAAAGCACGATGTAAACCTAGCTCTTCTTGACTCTGATTAGTTCTCTATACATTGCACCACACTCTATCTCTATTACCAAAAGGGTTTTTAAAAGAGTTTCCTAAGCACAAACATTATGAGTTGCTGGAACCCTTTAACAAGGATGGTAAAGGATCATGCTTCTCTAGGACTTGTATAAAATAATTTTGTTACTTTTCTGGCATGCTTACATCCCAAACCAGCTAGAATCCAGAGATTCAGTCTGATAGCATCTCTAGATCCTTGCCAGAAGAGAGATTGTCTTGCTGTTAGCCAATATGCTGGTGGGCTTCCCTGTATTTCATCGGCTTCACAAATGGGCTCGAAGACAACTCCTAACAATAAACTAGAACCCTTTTCTCTGAGCTGGGACTCTGATGAGTCCGGTTTCTTACTGAGCAATTCTCATTTCATGTCATCATGTAATTCTAACCCATGTTCTATCATTCTATGGAAATTCACGGGATGGGGGAATTGGCTCTGGTCCTGACATCTGACTGAGCATGGATGCCTCTTGCTCTGTAAGTAGGCTGGGTGTTTGGTTAAGGAGATTTTCCCAGCTGGGTTTGGAAACAGGAACTCTGCCACATGGCTTTTACAATGATCCCACACATTTCCAGCTTTTTTCCAACATGGAACCAGAGAACTCTGACCTCTCATTGGCTTGAACTACTCTGCATTGATTACTTTTCTTCTCTAGGGATCATGTAGGGGGGCCTGAGGTTGGGATTGAGTTTTCTCCAAAGAACCAAACTTTCCAAAGACAAAAATTTGGAAAGATAAATTAATAGATGATTTTTTAAAGCCCTGTAAGGGTTTCTCAAGAATGTCATTTAAGACAGGTAGAGATAGGAAGGGAAAACTGAGTACAGAGAGTAACTTTGCAACTTTTCTATGTAACATTTTGATTTGGAGAATGTGTTGACTTTAGAGTCAGAAGGACCCAGGTTTGAATCTCTTACCCTTGTAATATTAGCCTTGCGACTATGGACAATTCACTCAACCTCTCTGAGACACAGCGTGCTCATCTATAACATGGAGATAATACTCAACTCACAGGGATACTGTGAGGCTCAAATGAAATCACACAAACACACATGCACAGATATATACCAGTGTTTATGTATGTACACACACATGTAGATAGATCTATTTTTTAAACATTAATGCCATACATGTATAGATTTTTTAGCATTATTATCATTAGTATAGTTCTTTAAATTGACTGAAGAACAGGGGAAACTATAGACCTAAAAGGAATGAATGAAAAAGTAATTTATTAAGTGCCTAATATGTGAAAACTGTTATGCTTAGTGCTCAGGATAGAAATAGAAAAAGTGAGTCAATTGCTGCCCTCAAACTGCTCACAATCTATTTGGGAGAGAGAATATTAAAAAAAAGAAAGTGTTGGCAGAGGATTCTTGTTAGCATCTGAGCCAATCAGTCAACCAATAAGCATTTCTTTAGGCTCTGTTTGGTGCCAGCCTCTAGCAGAGTGAAAAGGGGTGGGCAAGGAAATAAGACTTTATAGAGTGCCTATTATATGCCAGGCACTGTGAAAAACATTTTAGCGATATCTCATTCAATCTTCACAACAATCCCATAAGGTAAGTGTCATTACTCTCATTTGATAGTTGAGGAAACTGAGACAAACTGAGGTTAAGTGGCTTGCCTTGGGTCACAGAGTTGGTATGTGTCTGAGGCTGGATTTGAATTCATGTCTTCCTGACATCAACTGTAAAATGGGAATTATCAGAAGTATAGTAACTACCTCATAGGGTGTTTGAGGACCAGATGAGATAATGTCTGTAGAGGACTTTAGAAATGTCAGCTATTATTAGTATTATTACCTGGAAAATTTCACTGGAAACTACCTGTAATATCTACATCCCATAAGCTAGCGACTGAGAATAGGTCACTGGGCCACTGCCACACTTTCTTACTTCTTGGCAATGATGGCTGTCTTACCAGTGATATTAGGATGACGTTTGTGCTGGTTTAAAAATCTTTGGAAATGCCTTAAGAATGTGCAGCAATGGGTAGCCTGAGGACCATGTTGTTTCAGGGAACATTCTTATCAATGAGGTAACAGGCCCTTTGGAAGATCTGAGCTGAATATGTTATTGCAACCATGTGATAGTCAAATTAACTTGAAAACGGAAATTATCTTGTTCACGGAGTCCCTGAAAGTCCTTTTCACATGGCTGCATTGTTTCTGAAGTTCCCTCTGCTCTGGTTCTGGTGAACAAGGGTGTTCTTTGTCCCTCTGAGAGGAAACGTGTGATTTCTAATAGGATTCCCTTGTTTGCTTTGTTCATATGAAAAACAATCAGGAAATAAGGAAAAATTCAGACCTGCCAGACAAGGGATCCAAACGTTGCCAGTTTCCTTTGGCTTCCTAAAAGTTGGTATGCACATCCATATTTTTTCAACATTTGGAATTCTCAGGATTGGTCTGAAAAACCTGTAAGAAAACATCCTCTTGTCTGATTTTCACATTTCCAGCCTGTACTTGCCAGAAATATCTAAGAACAGTCTCTCTCTCCCTCTCTTTCCTTCCCTCCCTCTTTCTTTCTCTCTCTCTTTCAGTATTTCAGCATTTCTACTTTCAATTCTGGCAGGAAAACAATGGTAGATTTAAAGCAAACAAAAAGATTCTGGATGGGAGCCAAGATGGCAGAGAAAGGATTAAATCATGGTAACTCTCCCATATTCAGGACACCCCTGCCCCACACACTCGTCTCAGCATAGCCCAGGGAACAGGCAGACTCCAGCTCTGAGAACCATGTGCCTCACTGTAGTCCCAGGCAAACAGGCAACCTGCAATGGCTGGACATTCAGTTGCTTCAGCATAGCCTTGGGAAAACACAGAAACACCTCACCAGCCTCAGCACATTCCAGGCACTAGCATTAGGACACTGGCTCATCACCAGGTAAGATGCCAGACCCCTATAGCCTCCAGCAGTGCCAACCACCCCCACCCCACCCCCTCAATGTAGCACCAGACACAAGGGTCTCCTATGGGCCTCAGGGAAATATCAATGCAGCACCAGATAAACAGCCTGGGCCTAAAACCCCTGGCACCAGAAGCCTGAGACAGTCTTCCTTCCACCCCAGGAGCAGAACTCAAATTTAAAAGAAAGGAAAAAGGCCAAAACAGGTAAGGGGAAAAAAAACACAAGGAAAAAAAAGGAATCTGAACATAGAGAGTTATTATGGTGACAGGGAAGATTGAGACACAAACTCAGAAGAGTACAGCAATGTCAAAAAAACACCTATGGACAAAACCTCAAAGAAAAATGGGAAGTGGTCTCAAGCCCAGAAACAACTCATGAAAGAGCTCAAAAAAAGAGCTTAAAAACCATGTAAGAGAGGTAGAAGAAAAATTAGGAAAAGAAATGAGTGATACAAGAGAATTATGAAAAAAAAGAGTCAACAGCTTGGAAAAAGAAAACAACTGCTTAAAAAATAAAATTGGCCAAATGAAAAAGGAGATACAAAAATCCACTAAGAAAATAACTCCTTAAAAAGTATAATGGACCACATGGAAAAGTAAAAAAGCTAAATGAAGAAAACAACTGCTTGAAAGTTAGAATTGCACAAACAGAAACTAATGACTATGAGACATCAAGAATAAATCAAACAAATTCAAAAGAATGACAAAAAAATAGAAAAAAAAATATAAAATACTCCATGGGAAAAACAACTAACCTGGAAAATAGATCCAGGAGAGACAATGTCAGAAGCATTGGACTACCTGAAAGCCATAATCAAAAGGAGGACCTGGATATTATTTTTCAAGAAATTATCAAAGAGCACTCCTCTGATATCCTGGAACAAGAGGGCAAAATAGGCATTGAAAGAATCCACTAATCACCTCAGGAAAGAGATCCTAAAATAAAAACTCCAAGGAACATTATCGCTAAATTACAGAACTATCAGGTCAAAGAGAAAACACTACCAGTGGACAGAAAGAAACAATTCAAATATTCAAATCCACAATCAGGATTACACGAGACCTAGAATCTGCAACATTAAAGGACTGGAAGTCATGGAAAATGACATTCTAGAAGGCAAAGGATTTAGGACTACAGCCAAAAATCACCTCCCTAGTGAAATTGAGCATAATATTTTAAAGGGGAAAAAAAGGTTATTCAATGAAATAGAAGGATTTCAAGCTTGCATAAGAAGACCAAAGTAGAACCAAAAAAAATTGATCTCCAATATCAAGGCCTAAGAGAAGCCTAAAAAGATAAAAAGGGAAAAGAAAACATATGGGATTCAGTGGATCTGAACTATTTACATTCCTACATGGGAAGATGACATTTGTAATTCTTAAAAATTGCACCACTAATACTACAGCTAGAAGGAATACATATAGACATAGAGTATGGGTATAAGGTGAATCTGAGGGAACGATATAAAAATAATTATGGGATGAGAAAGAGGACAACAGTTGGTACAGAAGTAAGGGAGAGGTAGAATGAGGTAAATTATTCCACATTAAGAGGTGTGGAAAAACCTCTTAAATGGAGGGAAAGATGAGAGAGTGAGTGATGGGTATCACTTGAACCTTACTATCATCAGTACTGCCTCCAAGAGGAAATAATGTACATAATCAGTTGAATACAGAAATCATTCTTTCCCAGTAGGAAAGTAGGAGGGGAGGAGATTAAGTAAAATGGGGGTGACAAAAGGGAGGGCAGACAGGAGGAGGTGGTAGATAGAAGCAAAACACTGGTGAGGAGGGAAAAAGTGAAAGGAGAGAAAGGACAAACAGGAGGAAAAAATAGGATGGAAGGAAATACACAATTAGTAATCCTAAGTGTGAATGTGAATGGAATGAACTCTCCCATAAAATGGAAGCAGATAGCAGGGTGGATCAAAAACTAGAATTCTGCAATATGTTGTTTACAAAAACAAACAAAACAAACAAACACTTGAAGCACATAGAAACACACAGAATAAATATAAGGGGTTATAACAGAATGTATTCAACTGAAGTAAAAGAAAAAACAACGGTTGCAATCCTGTTCTCAGATAAAGCAAAAGCAAAAAATAGACCTAACCAAAAGAGATAAGGAAGAAAACACCACCTTGCTAAAAGGTACCACAGAGAATGAAGTACTATAAGTACTAAACATATATGCAACAAGTGGCATAGCATCCAAATTCTTAAAGGAAAAGTTAAATGAATTACAGGTTCATGATCAAACAAGAGATAAAGAGATTACAAAATATAAAATAGATAATTTTGCTTATATTAGATTAAAAAGCTTTTTCACAGTGAAAACAATGCAACCAAGATTACAAAGAAATCAGAAAGCTGAGAAACAATTTTTACAGCAAGTGTCTCTGATAAAGGTCTCATTTCTCAAATATACAGAGAACTGGATCAAATTTGTGAAATACAGTCCATTCCCCAGTTGATATCAGGCAGTTTTCAGATGAAGAAATCAAAGGTATCTATAGGCATATAAAGAAATGCCCTAAATCACTTTTGATTAGAGAAATGCAAGTTAAAACAACTCTGAGATACCACCTCATATCTATCAGATTAGCTAATATGAAAAAAGGAAAATGTTGGATGTTGGAGAAGATATGGGAAAATTGGAACACTAATGAACTGTTGGTGGAATTGTGAATTGATTCGACCATTCTGGAGAGCAATTTGGAACTATGTCCAAAGGGCAATCAAACTGTGCATACCCTATGATCCAGCAATACCACTACTAGGTCTATATTCCAAAGATATAGAAAAGGGAAAAGCACCTATATGCATAAAAATATTCATAGCAGCCCTTTTCATGGTGGCAAAATATTGAAATTCAAGGGATGCGCATCAATTGGGGAATAACTGAACAAGCTGTGGCATATGAATGTAATGGAATACTATTGTGCAATAAGAAATGATTAACAGCTAGATTTAAGAAAAACTTGGAAAGACTTGTATGAATTGATACAAAGTGAAATGAACAGAACAAGGAAAACATTGTACACAGTATCAGCTACATTGTGTGATGATCAACTATGAATGACTCAGCTTTTCTTAACAACACAATGATCCAAGACAAGTACAAAGGACTCATGATGGAAAATGCTACATATATCTGAATGCAGACAAAAGCATACTTTTTTCACTTACTTTATTCTTTTTTGTATTTTTTTTCCTTCTGTTCTGTTTCTTCTTTCACTGCTGTAACTAATATGGAAATATATTTTATATGATAGCATATGTATAACCTATTTCAAATTGGCTACCATTTTAAAAAAGAGGGGAGGGGATGGAGGGGGAAAATTTTGAACTCAAAATCTTGTAAAAATGAATACTAAAAATTATCTTGACATGTAATTGGAAAAAAGTACTATTTAAGAAAACAAACAAAAGTTCATGGAAAATGGGTTCTTTTATCCAACTTCTGAAACCCCACTAAGCATGACTTAAATTTTTTGCATAATTTTCACTTTATCCAAAGCTGTTTCCTCCTATACATTTTTATAGCATCTTATTCAAGGCATCGTGGCATTGTCACCATTGAAATGTACAGATGGATCTGATAATGAATATGAGACATGGAAAAACAAATCCCTTTAATTCTGCATTCCTTTTTTTCTCCTTAATGGTTGGATCATACTTTGGTCCAGATTTTCTTCTGTATTTATCCTGGCCAAATGAAATTCTCAGAATAAAAGACAGCACACAGCCATGATCAGGGAAAGGGTTTTTAAAAAGACAGTATGTTATAAAAATATTAAAATACTGAAAAATTTGAAACTACAAAACATCTCCAAATTTGTTTTCTCTAGAACTGTGTCAAGGGACAAGGGCTTGATGATGGCTGAGTCAAAGAAAGATACTTGCTTAGCCTTCATTATGACCTTCCTGTCTTTTTTCAGTTGATGTTCTTCAGTAAATGAATATTTAAGTATTTGGCTATTTAAGCTTTTGTAAATAGAGGACTTAGGTAAGAACAGGTGTAGGATTTAGGAATGTGACGTATATTGAATTTTGTGGGCTAATTTGGCACACGCTTATCTGGCACTTGGTGGCCCAATTCTTAAGAGTACTGGAGGGGACCTGAAATTGAACATGGACTATGTTAGAGCTTGTGTTTTCATCCAGATTTTATGTGAACAACAATGGAATCACAGAGTAGGTTTAGTGTCAAACTTTGGAAGAAGACTGACTGACATGGATTCTCTCTCTCTCTCTCTCTCTCTCTCTCTCTCTCTCTCTCTCTCTCTCTCCCCCCATTGGTAAGATTTTCATATAATCATATGGTCATACTGTGGGAATGACCACAGGGGTCATTTATTCCAACCTGAACCTGAACAAGAATGCCTAATGTTGCTGATGCTGGGAACAATAACAACAACAAAAATGATGATGATAAATGACTCAGCTTTACACAGCATTTCAAAGTATTTGAAAAGCCTTCCAACCATTGGGTCATTTTATCTACAATATGTTCCTAAAGTACTCAGCCTCTCCTTGAAGACTTCTGATGGCAGTTTGTAAGGCAGTCTATTCCACCCCTGACAGTTCTCATCATTAGGTGGTTTTACCTGAGGTCAAATATAACTGAGTGTGTTTGCAGCCTCTGCTATTACTCCTGGTTCTGCCCTCTGGGTCCAAACAGAACATATATAATGTTTTCCTCCACAGTAGCCCTTCAAATACTTGAAGAAGGCTGTCATATTTCCTCTGAGTCTCATCTTTTCCGAGGTAAACAACATCAGTTCCTTCAAAGTTACTCACAAACATGAATTTAAGGCTATTCCCCATCCTTGTCCTCTTCTGAATATTGTCAATTGTCCTTCCTAAAGGGTATCACCCAGAACAAAATCCAATAGTCTAGATATGACATGACCAGGACAGAACAATTGTAATAACTAACATTTAGCTCATGGTTTTAGTTTTGCCAAGTGCTTTATGTCAATTGTCTCATTGAATCCCTAACAACCTCCTTATAAAATAGCATCTCTCATTATGCTCATTTTACTGATTAAGGATCTGTAGCTGAGGGAGGTTATGTGACTTTCCCCAGGCTACAGATCTAGTAAGTGACAGATAGGGCTGGAGCCCAGATTTCCATGGCTCTAAGCCCAGAGTCCTAGCAGCCATGGCCTGTTCCCTCTCTAAATACAGGAAAATCATCCCCTACTTATTCTAGGGGACTTTGTCCCTCCAAATCAGCTTAAGATCACATTCATTTCCTTGAGTTCCATAGAACCATTGAGCCCATAGTCCACCAAAACTCCCATTGCTATCTAGATATGTTTCCCGTATCCTTCAGAGGTTGATTTTCTGAAGCCAAGTTAAAATCATCATCATCATCATCATCATCATCATCATCATCATCATCATCATCATCATCTATAACAACAAACAACCCTTTACCTTCAATCACACTACATTTCACCCTCAGTTGATGCAACATCATGTGCTACCTTGTATGGATCTTTTAAAATCTCGACATCATGATCAATTTGCTCTGAATTCACTCTCTTTCCTTTGTCTTTGCATCCTTTCATCTGTGAGATGTCCAGAATGGTGCTAATGGCTAGTTCCTATCATGACAGATCAAATACTTCTGTACCATGGTACTTCTCTAGTTCTCCAGTAGGAAAAGAGGAAGTGAGAGGTACAGCAGTAACTGCCCAGATAATACTCCAAAGCATATCTGTCTCCTTGATGCCTCACAACAAGTTCAGTGGGAAAAAAAGACTAATTAATGTGATGAGATACTCATTTCATCAAACTAGTACTAAAAAAATTTTCCTACTCTTTTTAAAGTTCTCAGAAGATCTTAAGTTTCAATGTGCCCTCATCCCAAACCACTGCTGTCTTTGGCCAGCTTTCCCAAAAGATTGTTTGTGTGGGAGCCCAGCCCAGTGATAGACATCCATTAATAAAAGAGCCAAACCCATCCCTTAACATGTGAGATATGACATTTACCAAGGCTTAATGCTTCTCTAAAGTGGCATGGCCTGGGGCTCAGTATTCTGCCAGGAGGCATTGACTAAGGCAATGTACATGAGGCAGCAAGAAACTACCTTATTGTTTGATTCAGTAAAAAATCCACCACTGTAAACACCTGAACAGACCAATCAATTGAATAGACTCTATAGTTCCCTGTAAACAAGGAATCTTTGTGATGACCTAGGGACTACTGGAAACTTCCATAAAAAGTTTTGGTTTAAATTTCACTTCTAGGCTTAGCTTCCACTGCTCCTGATCTGTTAAAATGATGTTTTAGGAAATGCTTTTTTTTTGCAGTCCTGAGAAAAATGGTTGCAATTATACATATACATATACATATACATATACATATACATATACATATACATATACATATACATATACATATACATATACATATACATATACATATACATATACATATACATATACATATACATATACATATACATATACACATACATATACATATATATGTATATATATGTGTGTATATATATATATATACATATATATATATTATGAATATGGAACACAGAAGAGTAAGATTATAGATTTAGAGTTGGAAAGAAACTCAAATGTTATCTTGACTAACCCCCTTATTTTATAGATGAGGAAACTGAGGCTCAGATAAGTGAACTTGGGCAAATTCCTTATGGGTATGTATGAGTGAAATGGTAGGGAATAAATACACTTTTCATCTAAAATGATCATTTTCCTTTCCTAGGCCCTTCCATAACTCTGGAATACCCTTTGTTTTATTTTCATGTAAAAAGCTCTTTCTTTCACAAATTTTATTATAAATGGAGATTTTTCTAATGGGTTAAACAGATTAGTGAAATGTAGACTTTCACTGATTGAGAAATTAAACACAAGTTGATCCCATAAATCGTGTTGGAATGACCTCTTCTACTAAACCAAATATGGCTATCGATCCAATTCTCCCCAGATATCCAGTTTAGTGGATTTTGGTAGCAAGGAACTACAAGGACCTTGTTCTGCTGCTCACCTTGTGAAGGAGAATCCTGGCAACTCAGATCTTGCTTTGTTCTTAAGCCCAATCTTTGTGCCATGGGGCCCAGGATGGAGGAGTGGAGAGAGGAGTGTCAAAGTGCAAATCCAATGGAATGTCCAGGGATTTTCTCTCTGCCTTCTTCCCTCAGAATGTGGCATCTGGACCCAATCTGGATGTATGCTAAAATGGGCATCATGCACTGGATCCATGGGACTACTTGCTGCTCCCAGTCTCAGCCCATGGACATATGTGCATAAATGGCAGCATTCAATGCTATGTGGCAATGAGGATGGTGGCTCCTTTTTAAGGTACATATATGACATATATGCCTTTCCTTTGTGATGGGGGTGTAATAAAGAACAATATGGCAGTAGCCACACTGGAAGACCAAATCCACCCCCAACAACAGGCTCTTTCTGAGGCCATTCCTTTTGTCCTCACTATTTATTTATTTATTTATTTTTTTGCAATTTGGATGTCTTTGAGCGGACATGCCTGAGAAAATATGGAAAAGGGATCTCTGAAGGAACTGCACCTTGAAAAAAGTGCCCTCATAGAAAATTAGCTCTGATTGCATTAGTCACTATCCTGGAGATGGTGGCGTGGAGGGAGGAAAAGATACTTCTTAACCTAATAAGATTTTCTATATATGGAACCCCACCTATTTTGAAAGTGTTTGGATATTTTTTTGCATTAAAAACTACAAGTCAAAAAATCCATGGGCATTTTGGAAAGGGCCTTGCATTCCTTGTTTGGTACACGTGAAAATAATATGGATCAGTCAATAACATCCATGCAAATTGCTGAACAAGGTGCTGGGCTTATTTGCTTTCCAAAATATTTTACACACAGCATCTCAACCTCATAATAATCCTGGGAAACAGGTACATTGGTGAGGCCAAAGGATGGGTTACAGACTGTCCTGGAGGCTGGTGCCAGGGTTGTGGGGTTGTGTAGGGGGAGAAGTTTGGCACTTCTGATGAGGAGACTCCTATGCAGATCAGTACCTGCCCTGCAACTTATGGCCTTAGATGCTCATGGGGCATTAGGTGGGTCATACTTTTCCGCAATCATAGAGACAGAAAGGATCAGAAGACCTGAAACCAGGTTTTTGTGATTCCAAGTATAGCACTCAAACCACTGTACAGCGGTATCTCAATGATGACATACAAAGGAAATAGATTGGTCAGCCCTTCAGAAACCCTAGTAATACTAGAGAATTTAGAACAAATGAAAATACCAAATTATAGCATGAACCACATTACCAACATATTTAATGATGCAGAAATTGACACTTGCAATTTATTATAAAAATCAATAAACGTATCCAATATTTATCAACATAAGATTTACTTTACAGAATGATCAGTTTCTTTGATTTGATCATATGCCAATAAAGTTAATCAATCTCTCTCTCTCTCTCTCTCTCTCTCTCTCTCTCTCTCTCTCTCTCTCTCTCTCTCTCTCTCTCTCTGTATCAGGACCTGTTTCCCTGAGGCTGAACTCACTTTTCAGGATTGTGGATACCACACAGGGACTAGACCTCTGATTTTGTTAGCATAGGAGAGTACTGGGCAAGGAAAGTCCTTGATTCAATGCAGGTCTACACCTTGTCATCAGTTTCTTATCTTGGAGCATTGCCTTGCCTAGAATATGAAATGCTAAGTGACTTCCCCAGGGTCACCAATTCAGGATGTATTCTAGGCAGGACTTGTGCTTATGTTGTGTCACTTTTGGGGCTGTCTCAATCCCCCAGGTTATACTACCTCTCCTCTTTGGGTTGAAATGAAGTAATGTATATAAAGTTCTTTATAAAAAAGCTAATGATTAGAATGATTTTGCAGGCTTGTTGTGAGGAATACACTTTGGAAACCCTAAAGGTTGAGAGCAAGGGGAGTTGTTGTCATTATAACTTTTCAGAGGTGCCTCTACTCTGAAAGAGCTTTTGACTCTAGGGTCTAGAGCAGGTGCTGACTGTGGGCATCGGCAAAGGCTGATGACCTCTGCCACACTAGTCACTGGCCCAATCAGGAGACAGATGTAGAAAACAAAGGCAATAGGACCCAATTGCAACAGATGTTCCTATACATACTTGGTGGTGGGGAAGGAAAAGTTTCATTCCAAGATTTCTGTCTGAATTTCTCACAGTTTTTGCAGACAGCTTGGCTGGTTTCCAACATCCATCGTTGCCTGTCTGGTATGAAAAAATGCCATCTGGGGCACATGGAAGTCCTTTCTTTAAAAGTAGCCACTAATTATGCATTGGGCAGGTGCTGCTGAAGTGAAGTCAGGTGTGAGGCTCAGCTTGGCCTTGGAACAGTAGAATATCATATGATCTTGATGGGGAAGAAGGGCAGTTGGTGGAGAAGAGCAGTCACGCTGATTCCTTCTGGTTGTCTACATGGACAGCGTGCCTAGTGAAGCTGAAACAAAGCTGACCACCCACAGAAAAGGGCTTAACTTTTTATAGTACATGTGGAACTGAGCTCATGTGGGGGGTTTCTGAAATAAATTCCCTCTTGATATCTTAGTTTCCTGCTCCTGGCATTGAGGGCAAGAGGCGAAAGCCGCTCTATCAATTCTCCGACATGTTAATAATAAAACTCTTTGGTCACTGGATTTGCCTACAATAGCCACTGGGAAGAATTCATTCTAGAGCTTGAATGAAGAGCAACAGAAGGATTATTCCACTCCTGCAGGGAAGATGAGAATTCTTCTGAACTTCTGTTTGAATTGTATTTGTGAAACAGAAAGAGGCTCAGATGTCATTGTCCAAAGGACTAGAAACCTGCCCTCAAAGCCCAGGAATGGTTGGGTGCTATGGTGAGAGACATGATTGGGAGTCAGAAGCCTTAGATTTAGGCCCCACTCTGTCACTTATTATCTAGACATGACTTACAGTTCTTTCTTAATATGTATGTGGATGAAGGATTGGTAGACTAAGTGCTGATCACCCATCTGATCCAATGTGTTTGGGTCTGGGTACCACGGTCTAGGAAATACACTAATAAGCTGGTGAGTGGCCAGAGGGAGGCAGTCAAAATGATGAAGAGCCTTGAATCCATTCCAAGGATTTCAGGATGACCATATTTAGTCTAGAAAGCAAAACCAGGTCTTCCTTCTCCAACAATGTGTGTCATCAGATATTAATAGGGGCCTTCAAAGGTTTGGGAAGGTGGGGGAGGGGGAAAGGGGAAGCTTTTATTAAGCACTTAGTATGTGGCAGGTATTGTGCTAAGTGCTTTACAAAGATTGACTCACTTGATCACCATAAGAACCTTGGGAGATAGGTACCCTTATTGCCCCTATTGTACTTTTGAGGAAGCTGAAGAGGATGGAGGCTATGACTTGCCCATGGTCACATAGCTAGTAAATGTCTGAAGCTGGATCTAAACTCAGGTCTTCCTTACTCACACCCAGTGCTCTGTCTACTGCATCACCTAGGGGCCTCTGGCAAATTCTATGTGACAACTTGTCATGTGCATTGTAGGAGGAATTCTCGATTAGTCATGTCTTAGCCTGAGTGTCCACTGGGGTCTTACCTAAGTATATATACATTTTTAGTAACTGTATTTCAATATAATTGGGTGTCCTTTGTAATTTTATGTATTCATTTTATGCACTAAAATATGGTTCTGTGAAGTCATCCATAGCTGTCACACATTGCCAAAAGAGCCCATGAAACAAATAAGGTTAAAGGGCCTTGAATGTAAAACAGTAAGTTCAAGGCTTTTGTATCTCAGGGCATTTGTGATTATGGTCTCTCTTTGTATGCTTACCATGTTCTACCTTATGATGTTTTCATTTCTATGTATGTCCTATCTTCCCTGCTATCCCAGAGGTGCCTGGAATGCATGGGGTAAGCTATTAACCCATAACTTGGCTCCCTCCACTCTGCCTAGCACATACATCTTTATTGGATGAACGAATGGAATTATGCATTCATGCATGCAAAATTCACATAAAAATTCTGTTCAGTTTTTACACATCCTTCTCTAACTTTCCTGCCCTCCACAATCATCAATAGGGTAGGGATCGGAATAGCAAAACATTACATTGTAATCCCACCTCACCCCCAATCTGTAGAGTGGCCTTATGGTGACCTTGGGGCCTTGAAGAGAGCTTTGAGTGTGGAACAGAACTCTGTCACAGATTCGGGCAGGACCTTGATCAGGACATCACTCTTAAATCATGAACCTGTTTGGACATGCAAGCTGAACCATCTCGAGCAGCCAGCTCCACAAGAGTCCAAATAGAGGATTAGAAAAGGCAGAGGTCTTAGTGATCCTATTGTCCAGCCCCTCTTTTACCGAAGGGAGAAATGAGCCTCCCCTAGAGAGGGGAAATCAGGTTTTTTCAAACCCCAAAGAAAGTGCGATCGGTTTGCGGTTGGGAGTAAGGTAAAGGAATGTTGTTGCCAGAAACCGGTGGCCAACTCTGAAAAGTTATGGACAAAGGCCTGAAAATGAGTGAAGAAACAAAAAATGACCTAAACCATGTATAAACATGGGAACTATGTTGAGTTCATGTACCTTTGAGTAAGTGGGAAGAAACAGTCCTACATGCCTTAGTGAGTTTTGCAGGTGTGGACGGCCCTGGCGCCTTGATAACCTCCCCAGAATTCTCCTGGGCATGCTGTGTAGCTGCCTAAATCAAGGAACATGCAGTACACTCTGTTAAGGATCAAAACTTCAGGTGAGCCATTGTAATATATAGGAATCTCTCTCTCTTTCTCATACATACATACATATATATATATATATATATATATATATATATATATATATATATATGGATAATGAAAACTATATCATATATACATACTATATATATAGGAAAAATGTATGTATATAGGTGTGTGTATATATGCATTCACACATATATATGTAAACACATGTTCACACATGTTTTCTTGTGTAAAATGGTAAAGAAAAATTCTTTCATGTGGAAACTCAGTGAAGTTGGATAACTGAGGCAGAGGGATGGGGGACAGAGGAATCAGAAAGTTTTTGACGAAGAAACAAACCAGAAACAGGCAGTTTCCTTTCTGAGCTATTAACTATCAGAGGCCTAACAGGGGTGGACAGTCAGAGCTTTGCTTGGGGTGCCAGCTTTAGGAGGTGCTGTCAGAACCTGCAATGCTTGGGCAATGTGGAAGTTTACCACAGAGCTTAGAACCTAGTTAACAAGGATAATCAGTTCAAATAGAAATTGGCCAGCCAGCACACCGGGGAAGATCTTTTCTGCAAACTACTGCTCAGCCACACCTCAAATGAGGGTATGTTTGGGGCCATTTTGCCTGAAAGCAAAAACTCCTCCTGACATCTCTGTCACTATCTTCACATTTAAGGAAGAGAGTAGCACATGAAGACAACCATATAAAGACAGTCCCGCAAGTTTATAATAACGTGAATGCCAATGATGAGTGAGAGTTTTATCCTGTGTTTAAAAAATCCTCATTAATACTCAAGGCCATTGGAGGGGTGGGACATGATGGTGGCTGGCCATATTGGCCCCACATGGTAATTGTTAATGGCAATGACTAATCCTCAAAATCACCCCATTGGGCTTATATTCACAGATGGTCTTTGATGAAGCTGTTTCAGACTCAGGTTTAAGTACATTTTTTTTGGAAATAGAATTAAGACATGGTGTGCAATTCGACTCACCAGAGAATGAATGTGTTAATCAATTGGAATCTTGGCAGGAAGAACTGACTAACAAAAATAGCAAGGGCTAGGACCAGAATAGCTGGGATTCCCTGCTGAAGAGAAGGCTGGGGGGCTCTACTTGGAATAAGGCATCCAGTGGTCAGCAAGATTTTTAATGTCTCAGTTTGGCATTTTATCCAAGACACCAGATGCCTAACGTGCTCTCAGCACATTCACACTCAGCCTTCGACTCCTCAGACTCTCCTAAGACTGGAGTTGGTTAATCACCATTCTTCTTTGAGCCAATTTTTAAAAATGTTCCAATGGTCTTAAAGGATATGCTGTTTGTGAATGTTGGAGTCTGATGCCCTTTAGGGCTAGCCTGATTTGATTCATTCACTTACTCATTATTCATCCGGGGAGATTTTATCTGCTTGGGCAGTTGTCTGGTCTGACAACTCCCTCCATTGGCTCAACTGAGCAGCTAATTGGCAACTCTCTAGTCACCTGAATACATGAGAGATGATGGGACTTGTCCGTGTTCATAATACTATAGCATCATTATAGTACAATGAGGGTCAGGTCCATGGGCCTGGAATGTCATCTCTGCATGCAGAGAGGATAGGGATTTGTTTTCTGAATTGTGATGATGTCTAAACAAAGTGTCTTGGGGAAATTGGAGCATGTGTAGATATTTCCTAAATGATTCCAGTTGGCTAAACGTGTTGTCAAGAGGAAACCTTTGGATTTGCTTTAGGGGCATCAGTCACCTCTTCTTTTGCCTCAGTTGCTCTTGGGGGAGCTAAATCCTCTTTCACTCATGATGTCTGATGAAGGTAGTTGTGTCTCCCAACTTTGGGGCTTCAAAACATTGGGAGAGGGAGTCAGAGGAATCCAGGTGTCAGAATCCAAGCTAGTACAGCATGGATGCCCTAAGGAGTAAAGAGCAAACTTTAAGAGTGACCTTCAACTCCTCAAAGCAGCTGTGACTGAGACAAAGAAACACTGCCTTTAGATGTGAAATCAGCAGAACTGGCCCTATAGAAGAACTGAACTAATTTTTGAACCCTCTCCCCTAGAGACCAAGGTGTTATTGGGTAGGCCATCCCCCCTCCAAAGTGTTGGGTGGGAAACTGTTGATACAATTGTACTTGCTGTATCTTTTAGGTAAATGTTTTCAATGCAAAAGCTAATCAATGTGAAGTGGTTAAATGGAATGGGACATTGGTCACTGGCCTCTAAAAAACAGAAGGCATATCTGGTGGTTGCTCAAGGCAAAGGCAGGAGAAAATGTGAACACTCTGAGGAGGGGCAGCTGAAGCAAGCTTGGTTCTGGAGGAGGGAAAAGAGTGATGCATTAGAGTGGGAGCATAGTTTCAGAGGGGGAAAGGCCTTAGAGGTCATTTACTCCAGTGTGTTCATTATGCAGGTAATGAGGTCCGCCGCACAGCTGTCATGTGTAAGAGGCAGCATTACTTAGTTCAAGGCTGGCCCTACCTCCACTCATCTCAGCTCTCAGCTGATCCTGATGAACATGAAAGGAGATGGTCTAAAGTGCCAAGGCCTGGGAAGTTTGGAATTCTGAGCCCTCTTAATGACCTGAACAGCATCCGATGGGTTACGGGGTGGGGACTCAGTGGGTCCTTGGGTGTGGCCTTTTGACTGAGTCCAAGTTTTACAGAACAAATCCTTTTATTAAGGAGATTTGTTCTGTCAAGTTTGGATGCAGTCAAAGGGCTGCACTTGAGGACCTAGAGGGCCACATGTGGCCTTGAGGCTGCAGGTTCCTCACCCCTGGAAAGCAACCCTAAGTGTCTTGTACTCTACCTCCTCTTACTGCCACATAGGAAGAAATGATTTCTAGGAGAGGATGTTTATGGTATTTCTAGTCTGTGATAGTATTTTTTTTTATACTCACACTTCAGATTCTCTTCCAATTATCTAAGAACACAAATGATACCAGGGTTAGACAGATCTAAGGGCCCATGCCTTACTGAAAGCACAGAATAGTTCCCTGGATAGTCTAGGGTTTGGAGTCAAAGCTTGGTGGCACAGTAGATAAAGTGCCCAGCCTGGAGTCAGGAAGACTCAGCTTGCTGAGTTCAAATCTGATCCCAGACACTAGCTGTATGACCCTGGGAAAGTCACTGAACCCTGTTTGCCTCAGTTTCTTCATCTGCAAAATGAGCTAGAGAGGGAAATGGCAAACCACTCCAGGATCTTTGCCAAGAAAACCTCAAATGGGATCACGAAGGGTCCGATATGATTGAAGCAAATGAACAACTTGCTATACACATGCAAGTCAATTAACCTTCTTGGGTCTGTTTTCTTTTTTCTTTTTTCTGGCTAGGCAATGGGGTTAAGTGGCTTGCCCAGGTCACACAGTTAGTAAGTGTCAAGTGTCTGAAGCTGGATTTCAATTCAGGTCCTCCTGACTCCAGGGCCAGTGCTCTATCCACTACGCCAGATGCCCCTTGGGTCTGTTTTCTAATTATTAAAATTAGGTGGCTGGGCTAGGTGATTGCTTAAGTCACTGGAAAAAAAATATACTGTCTTGGGAGTCAGAGGACACAGGGTTCAAGTTTTGCCTGCGATGTTGCGTCACTGTGGCCAAGTCACTTTCTCTCTAGGCCCAGCTTCCTCACCTGTGAAATGAGTGGGCTGAAGCAGATCTGGTCTAGGGTCCTTTTCAACTCTGGATCTATGAACCTGGGAACCTTTCCTGTTATAAATCCATGAACTATGACACAATGTGGAGAATCATAGATGCCAACTTGAGTTTAAACAGGGCTCTATTTAAGATATCATGTCAACATAGATTCAAAATGGTCAAATTTAGTAATACAACAAACATTTATTAAACTCCTTCCCTGCTGCCCACAAACACGCCTGTGTCTTCCCATCCTGAAGAGAAGCCAAAAAAGGTTATCTCTTGATTGCATTCTCTGCTAGCTCTCATCCTACATAAGCTTCAGGAAGGCTGGGACTGGCTTTTATTGCTTTGCCTTTTTTTATCCCCAGCAGTTAACACAGCACTGCACATAGCAGGTGCTTTCTAAATGTGTATTGACTGATTGACCTCGCCTCCCCTTTGTGGGTAAAATTCATGAGAAAGGCACTTAAATTAGGCGGTTCCCTTCTCTTTCGTCATGTCTCCTCTATTGTTGAAAAACCTCCCCCGACTGGTCCATGCAGACTAGCTGAAGTCCAGCATCTCTCCTTCCTTTTGGGGCTAAACTCTTTGAGAAGGCCATCTCTGATAGACAACTCCACTTCCACTCCTTCCTTTTTCCTCTCCACCTAAGCTCTCTTCAGTCTAACTTCTGGCCTTATCATTCAATTGAAACATCTCTTTGCCAAGATACCCATGATCTCTTACTCACCAACTCTAATGGCTTTTCTCTGTCCTCATCCTTCCAGCTCTCTCTGTAGCCTTTCATGCTGTGGATCAGCCTCTGGATCCCCACTTCTCTCTAGGTTTCCATGCCATGGATCACCTTGGATCCCCTCCTACCCCTCTGATTATTCCTTCCCAGTCTCCTCTGTTGGATCTTTATCCTCTACACGCCCATCAGCCACGTGGGTCTCCTGGGCTCTATCCTAGGCTCTCTTTTCTTTTTCACTCCACACTAGTCTTTCTAGTAGCCTCATCAGCTCTCATGGACTGAACAATTATCTCTATGCTGATGATGCAAACATCTCTAAATCCATCCCAACTTTCTTTCCTAAACCATAATCTCACACCCCCCATTGCCTTTTGCACATCTCAAATTAGATGTTCTGTAGACATCTCAACCTCAGCATGTACATCTTTCTCTTAAACTCTTCCCCTTTACTGCACTTCCTTATTACTGTGAAGGGCATCATGATTTCCCCAGGAACTCAGTCCCACAATCTTTATATAGTGCTGGAATCCTCTTCATATGCTTTGGAATCTATACATACCCAGTGGATTGCCATTTCTTCTTGTTTCTACTTTGACAACATCCCTCACATAAATGCCTTTCTTTCCACATACACAGCAGCACAAGCCCTCATCACCTGACACCTGGACTGTTGCAATGGCCTTCAGGCTGGTCTTCCTGCATCACATCTCTCTATATTCAATCCATCCCTAACTCAGAATTCAAAGTGTTGTTGTTTTCTCATGTGCAGGTCCACCCATGCTGCTCTCCTGTTCAAGGATCCTGAGTGGCTTCCTATAACTGCGAGGATCAAATACGGAGTCCACAGTTTGACGTCTTAAGTTCTTCATAGCCTTGGCCATTTTCATTTTTTCTAGCCTTCTTATACCTTACTCCCCACTTTATATTCTATGATGCAGCTATATTAGCCAATTTGTAGTTCCTCAAAAACAACACTACATCTCCCGCCTCCTTCCATTTCCACTGGCTTTTCCCATCCCTGGAATGCTCTGTCATCTCAGCCCAGCCTAATAGTTTCTTTGGTCTTGTTCAAGACTTAGACTTAAAGCCCACCTTTTATAGGAAGTCTTTCCACAAGCCCTTACTCCCATCCAGTGCCTTCTCTGTGATTACTTTCCATTTCTCTGTATACATCTTGTGCGTTTTTACTTATTTATATATTATTTCCCTGAGTAGAATAAATGCTTCCTGAGGACAGGTACTTTATTTTTTTCATCAACAGTGCTGCCTGCCATAATAAATACTTAATAAATAGATAATTGTTAACAATGATTGACTACTAAATACAAACATTGTCAGGTGCTTAAGATATATTTCAAACGAAATAGTTCCTGCGCTTAAGGAGATTTCCCTTTACTAATTATCAAGAAAGCTGTACAAATCAATGTTGAAAGAAAAGGCATGCTAACCACTAGGGGGTCAGGTGAGGTCTTATAGAGGTGTCTGAGTCTCCAAGTGGCAGAAGTGGACACACAGCTAGAGAATGGAATAGCTCTACATAAAAACTGTTGGCAAGAGAAATCTCCTCTGCCTCCTCCATTACTCCACATGCCCTCCTCCCAGGTTATACCTGCCCTGCTACCCTCAGGGAGCCCAGTGGCCCCTGCTAGAGTCCCACAAGCTTCCTCTGTGTCAGAGCAATACAGCTGGAGTCTTCCTTGCCCATTTCTGCCTCATCTTAGACCAAGTTTCTTTTCTTGGCTTTTGGCCACATTTCAATTTTCTCTTGCAGTTTGGTGCTTTCGCTTTCCCCTCTTTGATTGGAAATTCCATTGATCTTTCATTCTGTTTCTGCCAGCAGTCAGCTTTCCTTGCCAAGATTCCAGTTGGTTAACACCTATTTGTCTCCTGGCTGCTGCTCCCTTCTCAGAAAGCACCCTCCCCCCATCTTTCCTTTCCAAAATCATACTCCCCCTTCCCCACACACAACTGACGACCTGGTCTCATATTTCACTGAAAAAATGGAAGTCAACAAAAGCTTCCTCTTCTACCCTCCTCCTCTTCATCTCACATCCCCCAAATGCCTTCTGTGACTAGCTCCTTTTTCACCCCTGCTACACACACATTTGAAAAGGTGATTCATCTCCTCATCAAGGCAAACCCATTACCTGCACAAGTGGTCCTATTCCATCCCATTGTTTCCAGAAAATTTCTCTTTTCACCATCTCCATCATTTTAGTAATCTTCAATCTCTCTGTTTCTCTCTATCTCTGTTTCTGCCTCTGCCTCTGTCTCTGTCTCTCACTCACCTCCCCACTCCCCTTGGCTGCTTCCCTACTGTCTACAAACAATCCCATGTCTCTTCCATTCTTTAAAACCCCTCACTTATTTCATCCAACCTTACTAGCTATTGTTCTATTTTCTCTTCTGTAGCTAAACTCCTTGAGAGGGCCATCTATAGTTGAGACTTCCATTTCCTTTCTTCTTCTTGACTTTTTACAATCTGTCTTCCTACTTTATAATTCCATGGAAACTGCCCTCTCCAAAGTTTCCTGTGATCTCTTAATTATCTAATCTTATGGCATCTTTTCTATCCTCATTTTTCTTGATCTCTCTACAGTTTTTGTACTTACTGATCACTCTGTCATCCTTGATCTCCTTCTCTCTAGTTTTCCAATGCACTATTCTCTCCTGCTTCTCCTCCTTCACACTCTCCTTTGCTGGATCTTCATCTAGGTCATACACGTTAAAGGTGAGTATTGCAAAAAGGCTCTGCCTTGGGGCCTCTTTTCTTCTCCTTTGTATGCTTGGTGATCTCATCAGCTCTTACAGATTCAATTATCATGCCAATGCTGATAATTTTTGTATCTACTCATCTAGCCCCTTACCTCTTCCCTAACTTCCATATTTTCACCCCCAACTTCCTATTAGTTGTCTTAAATTGGATGTCCCATAGACATCTTAAACTCAACATGTCTAAAACTGCACTCATTATCCCCCACTCCATCCAAACCTCCCCCCTTCCTAACTCCCCTATTGCCTCCAAAAGTATCACTTACTCCCCAGACACCCAGGCCTGCAAACTAGGTGTCCTTGTGGACTTCTTACTCCCTCCTACCACCTTTATTCAATCGATGGCCAAGCCCTGTTGACTTTTCTTTGTCATATATCTGGATACTACACTCTTCTTTCCTCTCACACTGCCACGTGCCTGGTGCAGACACTCATCACCTCAAACCTGGTCAGTCCCCTTGCCTCAAGTCTCTCCCCACCCTAGTCTACCCTCAAGTCAGTTGCCAAAGTGATCTTTTTACAGCACAAGCCTGACTCTGCCACCCCCATTTAAATGGTTCCCTGCCACCTACAGAATCCAATATAAAGTGCTCTGTTTGGCCTTTAAAGTTCTTTACAACCTGGCTCCCTCCTATGCATTTTCTCACATTTATACCAATCCCTCCCCACCCCCACGCTCTGGGATCCAGTGACAGTGGTCTCCTTCCCACTGTTCCTTGAACAAAACACTCTAGCTCCAGTATGCACACATTTTCCCTGGCTTTCCACCATGCCTGGAGTACACTCCTTGCTCCTAGCCATCTCCTGCCTTCCCTAGCTTCTTATTCATCCCAGTGAAAATCCCATCTGCTAGGAGGAGCCTTTCCTGTTCTCTTTTAATACTGGTGTCTTCCTATTATTATTTCCAATTCATCCCACATCTATCTTGTTTGCTCATTGTCGTGTGCACATTGTGCCCATTGTCTGCCCTTGAGAGCCGACATTGTCTTTTACTTTTCTGTGTGTCCTGGCTGAGTGTGGGAGTCAGCACACAGTAGGCACTTAATAAATGCTTATTGATTGATTCAATCTGATAATGCATGTTCAGCCTGGGGTAATGAAGCTTAGGATTGTTGTTTGGAATTTAGTAATGAGTATATTCAGGAATAGTCACTTAAAATGTAGGGACAGTTTTACATGATTTCACATGTATAATCGACATCATATTGCTTGTCACCATCCTATGTCCCTTACTTCTCTCCTAACTTCCATATTTTCATCCCCAACTTCCTATTGGGTAGGGTAGGGGGAGGTGAGGAGGGAGAGAATTTGCAACTGAAATTTCAAAAAGAAAAGAATATTGAAACTATATAAGTAATAAATTAAAGTCTTACAAATTTAAAAAAATGTGTTTAAGCAGTTAAAAAAAGGTAGTGAGATCTCGAAAGGGGTGTCGGCTCTGAGACCCTTAGGAGGTGATAGCACCCAGAGTCTACTGAGGCAATCAAAGGTCAGCTGCAGAGGGCAGCTCCCATTTGCCTGGTGCTTCTGGCGAGTAGGGCACTTTCACTGCAGCGGGTCTGTCGTGCAGATAGTACCTGGACATAAGCCCCCTTATAGAGATGAAAAAAAGAACCCCACTGAGGGGAAATGATTCCCTTTTGTCACACAGGTCATCGGCCCTTGGGGTACATGTTGAATGACATCAAGGACTCCAAGAAGCAGAGAGGATGAGACAGAGCATTCCAGGCACTGAAATATGGCCAATTACTTTTCGAATAATGAGCAAGAACAAGGTGTAATCAACCCAGAAAGACAGACTGTGCTGAATATTCCAGGGACATACACAGAGAATAGAGACTTTGTAGTTTAATATAGGGGCAATAATGGGGTGCTAGAGTAGGGGAATGACATGGTCACATGTGTGCCTTAGGTCCATTATTTTGGTGGCTATGCAGCCGATAGGTTGGAGATCAGGGAAATTGAATTTAGAGAGATCAGCTAGGAGGCAGTTACAGAAGTCAGGTCAAAGGTGAGGAGGCCTGAATTACAAAGTGGTTCTGGGAGTGGAGAAAAGAGGCTGCTTAAGTCCATCCCAAATTAGATTTTTATTTGTCACTGGCTTAGAAAGACTTTGTCTGTAGGTGTCTCTGCTTGGATTTCTCTTACCCCTTGCTGTTTGGGTTGTGGCTATATTTTACGTGGCGCTTCATTCTTGAAGTCTCCCTAAACCCAGTTTTTGGAGAGTTGTTGCTGTTACATAGCAAGCTCTCTTAGGGACCTGGGCACCCTCATGGGTGATGCAGCAGGAGGGCCTTTTCCCCAGTGACTTCAAACATCATGGAATAAACTTGCAAGACTGACAAATGTCTCCACTTTCATCTTAGTCTTAGCTGTAGGGTTAAAGCCTGAGGGGCTTTGGATTCTCTTCAGCAGTCGATTGACTCTTCCTCACCAAGTGTTTTCACTTGACAGGCCTCCATTGGCATAGGATGGTGATGTGGAATGGGGGTGGGAGGCAAATCTGATGGCTAGCAGGTGGAGCCCAGGCCTCACCATAGCCGTGCAATCGTGAGCATAAAGGGGCAGAGACATATTGCCCTTTGCTTTTTCAACTGTGTTCCTGCCATACATTTAAACTTTCATCAGCTGTCCTCCTTTCCTAGAGGAATTCTTTCCCAGAGCCAAATCTAACTGTAAATGACCAATATGGACCTGAAAATGACCTGAATGGAAGCAACATCAATGAGGCAGAGATCATTCGGGGCTGAAGAGAGCTGAGGCACAGCTGTGGACAATTAAATCCTGATTCCTTTGTGCCAGGCCTAACAAAGAGCTGGCCAGAATCTTGTGATTCCAGGAAATCTGTGGATCAGCAGAGTGCTTTAAGATAAACTAATTAGGCAGAGGAGAGGCTACATGCCAGCATCCAGCAAATAAGCCTTAGAATGAGGAAGAGCTGGCTTTACTTTCTGACCCTGACACATCCTGGCTGTGCGACCCTGGGCTGGACCTCTCAAGGCTCTCCCAGGTAACTTTAAGACTGTGAATTCCTGAGAAACTTCTGGTTCTCACTGAAGGAGGGAATTTCTAGGCCAGGAGTTCTCCACCCGGATGAAATCAGAGGTTGATACCTGCTTCCCCCTATTAAAAATAATGAAGTTAGTATCCAGGACTGTTGGCTTTGTTTCTGTTTCTGATTCATCTATGGGCTTAATATAAGATAAAAAAAAATCATTTAGTCACTGATTTGGTTTTCCTACATTGAAAATCAAAAGAAAATTTTTTAAAAGGAATTATGCAAAATAATTATGATTATGAATGACATAATGCAAACATCTAATGTGTCATGAGTCACTGAAGTACGGCATTATGGATAGAGAGATGCCATTCTTGATGAATTATTTTAAATGGATAGTAAGCTATTGAGAAACAAGGCCAAGAGCCCTGGACATATTTCATTATTCACTTTCTTGACTTTTCAAGATAGTGTCACAATGGAGGCCAGTCCCCATCCCTCCAACAAACCCAACACACATGAGCAAACTTTGAGTTGATGCTCAAGAATGCATATGGTCCAGTTGATAGAGCTAGGTTGGGAATCAGGAAGCCCTGGGTTCAAATTCAGCCTCACACACTTTCTAGCTGTGTGACCCACAGCAAGTTACTTAACCTCAGTCTCAGTTTCCTCATCGATAAAATGGGGGGTAATAATAGCACCTACCTCCCTGGGTCATTTTGAGAACAAAATGAGATAATATTTGTAAAGAAATTTGCAAACCTTAAAGAGCTATATGAATGTAAGATGTCATAATCATCATCATTGTATATATTTATATCCATCCATATTTCCCTTATAGAATATACCATCCTCAAGGGCAGGTATTACTTTTTCCCCCCTTTTTATCCTCAGAGCCCAGCATAGTGCCTCATATATAAACAATAGGAGTTTAATAAATGCTTATTGCTTGATTAAATCGCTCAGTGAATGTTTGTTCTCATTAAGTGAATTGTAGTTCCCTAGTATTTCCTTCCTATATTAGAAACAAATTGAAATGAGTTCATTTTCTATTTCAAAAGACAATCTTTTAAAAGTTATATAACTTCACACTTACATTAAGTTAGGTCAACAAATACTTATTAAGTTCCGCTTGTATGTGGAGCGTTGTTATTAGGGGCTGGGGGAAAGTACAAAGTTTTGAGCTTCTGAAGCAGTGGGGAAGTAAGAGATTAAGGCAGATGCCTACAATGCACAATATTACAGAATGAATACATTAGAAGGGAATAAAACCAGGTACTCTGTAAAAGGGGTGTGTGGATATGTGTGGGTGTGGGTGTGTAATTGATGACTAGAAATATTTATGATTTTTTAAAAATTTCTTTAACATCTTACGAAAAGAGTCAATCCTGGCCCTTTCTTAATAAGGGTCTTACTATCACTGGGAGCAGGAAACATATATTCTAAAGGACCATGCAATAGAATTCAAATGGAAGCGATTCAGTTTTTTTTTTTTCCATTTGAATTGTCTTAGGAAGATTCTGAAGATCACCTGGCAGAATAAGGTACCAGACACTGAGGTGCTTTCTCGAACTAAACTGCCAAGCATTCAAACTCTGCTACAGAGAGTGCAACTCTGATGGGCTGGCCATGTTGTTTGAATGTAAAACTTATGCTTGTCTAAAAGACTCCTTTATGGAGAACTCACACAGGGCAGCATTCACAAGGTGGTCAGATGAGGCAATACAAGAATACTTTCAAGGTTTGTCTTAAGAGAAATTGGAATTGATTGTGTGACATGGAAGACCCTGGCATAGGAGCTGCTCAGCATGGAGCACCCACATGAGAGGAGGTGTTATGCTCTATGAGCAAAGCGGAATTGAAGTAGCTCAAAAGAAATGCAGGAGGGGAAAATTTAGAGAATCCATCCCAAAGGTTCACGTGGACTGTGTGTGCCTGATCTGTGGTAGAACACTTTTGATCTGATCAGCCACAGTCAGACACACAGAGACTTGACTCTAGCATAGTGATGCCATTTTGGTTCTCTTCGAGAACAAAGGACAATAACCAATAGCTAACCAACAAGAGAAAACAAAGTCCTTGAGAGGAGGGTCTGTTTTCTTTTGATTTTTGTGTCCTTAGTACCCAGAACAGTGCCTGGCATAAAGTTGGAATTTAATAAATGCTGGTGGCATGAAGATGAATAAATTTAAAAAAGGAAAGACATGCTAACATAATCTCTTTTATACTGAAGTATATTTAGCCATAATGGAAAAACCAAACCAAACCAAACCAAAACAACAACACTTTTTTTATAATGACTTGTAACTTATTTAAAAAAAAAATGTCAGTGACATGACGCATGGGGGTGTCTGCTCCTGGAAGGAGTCTCCCAGATGGCTCAGAGCTTTCTCCTCCCCTCTGGGAAGGCTCAAACTCTTGAACGGCTAACAAAAGGAAGGCTTAGTGGTCCAGGACACCAGGCCCTCTCAGTAGGACTAGGATTCTGCAGACTAGACTTTGAAAAGGAAGAAAAAGGCAACACTGCAAATAAGGGCTCTCTCAATTGTCCTTCCTAACAGGGAGCTGTTTCTTCATCTCCTGATGTCCCATGGTTTTCCACTGAGCCCAGGCAGCAGCTGTTCAGCCCCAGGACTAGTGTGATCTGCCTGGGCTTTGCAGCATGCAGCTATTCTCAGATGGCTGGGGACAGGTGACCAAACATTTACACTGGTCAGCCCTAGCCTGCCCAGTATCTGTAAGCCCAGATGGGAAATGCCATGTCTCAATTCTGGGCTTATCAGGATCCTGGGTTTCCTAGGTTGGCTCTTATGCCAGCAGAATGAAATAGCTAAACAATTAGAAGAGACTTCATTTCAATAGAAGTATACCAATGATCATGACAGAAGAGGGCAAGTGGCCACACTGGATCTTATTTTCTCTTCAAAATTAATTTAAAAAAAAGAGGATTGCATCATCGTGCTATATAAGGCATTTGGCATGAGCCAACCCAGGCCCTGTTCCCGCCCCTAAAGATCCAAATATTGTTGAGAAGCTAAGAGGGAAAAAATCATTATGCTCAAGACACTTATTCTAAGACAGCTAGAAAGCTCAGACTATCCATTAACACAGGTCAGGTAGTAAGGAAATCTTTTGAGGACACTGTCTTCATTCTTCAAACCTATCCATGTCCCACCTCTAGGAAATGGCTTTCAAGTAGGACAAATTCAGCAGCCATAGGAGGGACCTTTTATACCATGATAATCTATGGCAGGGGTAAAAGACAAAGGAAGATATAGGGGAAGGACACTAGATTTTGAAGCCAGAGGTCTGGGGTTCATCTTAACTTTACCGTTTATTACTAGTGTGACTAATGTGCAAATGAGCTATCTGTCTTTCTGACCACTAGTGTCCTGCACCATATTTACTGATCTTAAATGCCCCCCTTTCTCCCCTCTAAGTGTGAATATTATGTGATAGAACCAGGGCTTGGGGCTTGTTCATTGGTCCAAACAGCCTTATTCTGTTTTGTCCACAGGGAAAACAATTCCTCAATCACCACACTAATTGTCTAGGTCCCAGTTGGCACTGAAGGCATTATCTACATTCTGCCAGTGTGCAGTGCTATGCAGCTATGTAGCCCTTTCTTTGGCATCTGACTGATGTGTCTCCCAAGGTTCTTCTTGCTCTATAACTGACAGGGAATAATAGGGGTAGAGAATGACCTTAAATACATGTCATGGGGGACCACCATCTTGAAGAAACTGGGGGTGCTTAGTCTGGAAAAGAATATTTGGAGTGGGCAAGATCAGTTTCTCTAAGTATTTGAAGGACTGTTACAACTTAGATGGACTAGATTTTTCTCTGCCTGGCCACAGAAGCCATAATTGGTGTCAGGCCATGGACAGATGTTACAAATAAGTAAATTTAGTACTAAGGAAAGGCCTCCTAACAATTCAAGTAATCCTAACATAGAAGGGGCTGCCACAAGAGGTGGTCAAGGTCCCCTTACTTGGGGCCATTGAGCAAAGACTGGGTGAGTAATTGTCGGGAATGTTGTGTTGTGAAGGCCATTCTTGTTCCAGTATGTGTTGGGCTTCAGGTACTCTTACAACCCTGAGAGGGCATACTTATGTGGTTGATGAGGCACACCCACTCATGTTTTTCTGTTCCGCTGTGTGTTGAAAGCCCCCCTGGTCAAATTAGCTGATCTGCCAAATGCATTCTTCCAAGTATTTTTGAAATTCCTTTGGTGCCTTTTCTAGGACTCATAGCTATGCATTTTGAGATGTTAGCAGATTTTTAAAAATCCTTTTTTCCTCCTATGTATCTAGGTGTTTACTTTTCATAACCTGTTTTTACTCTTGTAATCCCCATTTGGAACTTCAGCTGGAGGTAGAGTTGAACGTATTACCTGTGCCTCCAAATCCTTCAGTTTCTTATCAAAGATTTCCCCATCACTAAAATTTGTTCCAGGTTGCTTACAACAATATCATTCATTTCCATATGAATCAGCAGAACTTAGTGGTAGTCAAAAAGTTTAATTCACCTCTTGGCAGGCACAGTACAATTTTCTCATCCTCTCTGTGTTTGACAATGTCAGGTGTTTTCTTGGCTGCTTGTGCCTCATCCTCTTCACCTCAATATTGTGGGAAATAGCCTAAGGTAGGGTTTTTTGTTTGTTTGTTTTTGTGAGACAATTGGGGTTAAGTGACTTGCCCAGGTTCACACAGCTAGTAAGTGTTAAGTGTCTCTGAGGCCAAATTTGAGCTCGGCTCCTCCTGACTCCAGGGCTGGTGCTCTATCCACTGCGCCACCTAGCTGCCCCCCAAAGGTAGTTTTTTGAAAAATCCTGTAAGACCAGTTTTTAAGCGATATGCCTTTTTTCACCTTCCCCATAATGTGTAGGCGGTGAGGTGGTTTAGGGGATGGAACACTAGGCTGGAATCAGGAGGAACTACATTCAAATCCTGCCTCAGACACTTTCTACCCATGTGACCTTTGGCAAGTCACTTAATCCTTCCAGGCTACAGTTTCTTCACATGATAGCCCCTCCTTCCCAGGGACATTGTGAGGATCAAACGATGTAACATATGTAAAGAGTTCTCAAACTATAAGAAGCTATATAAATACTAGCTATTTGTATTGAGTAATTATCTTCCTCAGTGCAGCAAGCCATCATTTGTTGAAAGAAAAAAAGCAATTAATCAAAATCAAAGAACATGTCAACCAGGTCTGAAAGTTTTCAATATTCCATACCCATAGTCTCCCATCTCCCAAAGAAGGAAGAGTATTTTACCGTCTTTTTTTAATTTATTTTTTAATATTCTTTTTTATTAATTAATTTTTAGCTTTCAACAATCACTTCCATAAGCTCCTGAGTTTTAAATCCTTCTCCTCCTCCCTCCCCAAGACCACACACAATCTGAGATAGGCTCTACATATACATTCCTATTAAACATATTTTCACATTAGTCATGTTGCAAGGAAGAATTAAAACCAATAGGAGGAATCACAAGACATAAGAAACAAAACATAATAGAAGAAAAAAAAGAGCAAATAGTATGCTTCAATTTGCTTTCAAACTACATAGTTCTTTCTCTGGATGTGGATAGCATTTTTCATCATGAGTTTTTTGGAGATATCTTAGATTCTTGCATTGCTGAGAAGGGCTAAGTCTATCAGAGTCAGTCATCACACAACATTGCTGTTACTGTGTACAATGTTCTTCTGGTTCTACTCACTTCACTCAGCATCAGTCCAGGCAAGTCTTTCCAGGTGTTTCTGAAGTCTGCCTGCTCATCATTTCTTTTAGCACAATAGTATTCCATTACATTCATACATCACAACTTGTTCAGCCACTCTTTGTGGGATAGGCTTAACCTTTAAATTGGCCACTGATGAAGAACTGCACAAGAGGACTGATTGCATCTGCTGGAGAGGTGACCAAATTGTGACATGGGAGAGGATAATGGATTTCCTATGGATTTGGTAACTATTACCATTTACCCAGGGCTAGAAAAATTCAAGGCAGAACAAATAGCAACACTTATCAGGATGCCTCCAGGTAGAAAGGTAAAGGGGAGAGCTTGGGAGTCACCAGGGGTCCTCTTGGTAGGAGACTATCTCTGAACGGCCAAAGTACATACAACATGGGTAAGGAGCCTACTTACAGCATGCCTATTAATTATTTATTTTTACTCTAAATTTACTGAACACCAAATCAAGAAAACAGAGAATGAAAAAAAATTAAATGTGAAAATATTAATCTCTACTGTATATATCTTGATTTTTAAAAAGTATATAATAAATTCAACACATTACTTTCAAAGAAGCCTTCCATGTCTTTTTCCATCTGATCTATCGATCTATGTTATCTTTATTTAAAAAAATGCATCCATGATTTTCTTTTCTTAACTTTTTTTGATGTTTGTCACTAGTTATCCTCCCTCTAAACAAAACAAAACAACAGTTCAACCCTTGTAACAAATGTGCAAAATTAAACAAAATAAACCTGCACATTTGCCATGTCCAAAATATATTTTCATTCTACATCTGAAATCAATCACCCCAGTCAGGAACTGGGTAGCATGCCCCACATCCAGGGGAACCACTGTGTTGATCAGAATTCTGAAGTATTTCCAAGTTATTTTTCTTTACATTGTTGGAGATATTGTAGAAAGTATTCTGATTCTGTTCTCTCTGCATACACTCACAGAATTCTTTGCTAGGTGCTCCTAAATCATTCCTTAGTCATTTCTTAGAGCGTGATAATATTCCACAACATCCCTATGCCGTCCTTTATTTAACCATTCCCAAATTGGTAGGTCCTTTTTATTTCCAGTACTTTGCTATATAACAGAAAGCACAGGGGCAGCTAGGTGGCACAGTGGATAGAGCACTGGCCCTGGACACAGGAGGACCTGAGTTCAAATCTGGCCTCAGACACATAATACTTACTAGCTGTGTGACCCTTGGCAAGTCACTTAACCCTATTGCCTACCAACCCCTCTTCCCAAAACAAACAAATAAAAAGCACTGTTATACTTTTGCATGTATCAGTCCCATTTTTATTTCTTGGATCTTTTTGGGATGTAGACCTAATAGTGCCACAGCTGCGCCAAGAGGTATACACAGTTGGGTGACACTGAGGGCATAGTTCCAAATTCCTAAGAGGCTAAAGCTACACAGACTTTGGGGGATAGTTGGTCATAGGCAAATTTGGTTATTTTTATATGAACCCTACTTTTTTTCTTTAAATTATGAATTCCTTTGGTGAGCTCCATTCTTTCAAGAGGATTTGGTGGCAGCATATTGAGTGGACATTCAGGCAGTGCCTTCCCACTTTAACCATGTTGCCATGTTTTTGTGGAAGAGATTCTGCCTGGAATGGATTTCCATCCTGCCTTCATCTCTTAGAATCTTTAGTTACCTCTTATTGGAGGACTTTTTTGTTTCATCCAGCTGCTAGTGCTGACCTCAAATCATGATAAATTTACTTCATACAGAATTTGGATATACTATCTGTATCTATGTTGTTATCTCTGAAAAAGCATAAACTTCTTGACAGCAGGAATGGTTTAGGATTTTTGTCTTTGTTTCACCGGTTAGAACTATGTCTTGCTCAATCTAGGCACTTACTAAATGTGCAATGATTGATTGACCAGGAAGGAGCAGGAAGCCAGATAAATGATCAGATGTTTAAAGTCCATCCTTACCCTTCAAGCTGTATGAGAGTCTCTGGCACATGAGTTGCTCAAGCTTTGGATTCCAAGTCAGGGGACACAAGGGCTGACAGTTCAGTGCCTGCTCTGACATGTCCTAGCTATATGCGTGATATGAACACGGGACACTTGGCCTTCTGAGTCTCAGGTTTCTCTGCTGTGAAATAGGGGTAATAATGCTTATTGCTGTCTGCAAAGGTTGTTGTGAGAGCTAAAAGAGTTTTAATAGGCAGCATGACATAGCAGAAAGAACGTTGTTAGTAACAACAAGGCTTATTAAAGGGAAGACATTCTGTAAACTATATCAATGGACGTTATCATTATCCAAAAAGTGCTTTTTATTCATAAACCATTCTAGAATCAAAAGCTGCAGCTATTATCATAGCAGATGCTGACATCAGGTGGAAGTAGCCTGAGGAAGCAACATGGAGGACATGAGTTTGGGCACTATTTTAAAAAATCTATAGCTAACGTATTTTTAAAAATAATTGAATTAGCAACTGTCTCTGTTTCCCTCCCACCTCCTTTCCCATTTGAAAGAGAAAAAAAAGAAAATAAAAAATCTTGCCTGACAAATATGCATGTTCAAACAAAACAAATTCCTACACTGACTCCACTCAAGCATCACGTGTCTCATGCTGTCACCTGTGCACGTCGCCCGTCCGACAGGAGGAGAGTAGTGCTTCATCATCAGTCCTCTGGAAGCACGGCTGATCGTTTCATTGACCAGCTGAAAATACACCTAGCTTAGTGCACAGAAGGGAAGCGGGAACTTTGGGGGAAATGAAAAAAAAAGAAAAAGAAAAAAGAAAAACAAAAGCCAAATAGAAATACTCAACACGCTGGCAGTTTTCAAGGCCAAGGTCTAGGACCCTTTTGTGCCTTGGTTCATCTCAATCCAAACAAAGGAACTAATTTTTCTGGTTTGTTGCTTTTTCCTTTCCTTTCCTTTCCTTTCCTTTCCTTTCCTTTCCTTTCCTTTCCTTTCCTTTCCTTTCCTTTCCTTTCCTTTCCTTTCCTTTCCTTTCCTTTCCTTTCCTTTCCTTTCCTTTCCTTTCCTTTCCTTTCCTTTCCTTTCCTTTCCTTTCCTTTCCTTTCCTGTCTCTGTCTCTGTCTCTGTCTCTCTCTCTGTCTCTCTCTCTCTCTCTCTCTCTCTCTCTCTCTCTCTCTCTCTCTCTCTCTCTTTCCACAATGGGGTTAAGTGACTTGCCCAGGATCACACAGTTAATGAGTGTTATATGTCTGATGCTGGATTTGATCTCAGGTCCTCCTGACTCCAAAGGTGAAGCTCTATCCACTGCACCACCTAGCTGTCCCCCTGGTTTGTTGTTCTTGAAAATCAGTCATGTCCAACTCTTCCAGACCCCATTTCCTTGGCAGAGATTCTAGAGCGGTGTGTCATTTCTTTCTGCAGCTCATTTTACAGATGAGGAAATTAGAGTAAATAAGGCCAAGTGACTTGCCTGGGGTCACACAGCTATTAAGTGTCTGAGGCCAGATTTGAACTCATGAAGATGAGTTTCCTGATTCCAGTCCCAGTGCTATATCTACTGAACTGCCTAGCTGTCCACTTTTCTGGTTAAAGCCTCTAAATCTGTAAGGTTCAGAGACAAAAGCATGGGTTCCTGAGCCTGAGAACCACAGTTCAAATCTTGTCTATGATGAGCATCACCAGGGTGACCTCAGGCAACTCACTTAGTTCTCTTGAGCCTTAGTTTCTTTATTTGTAAATTGAGAGGATTGAACAAGACTTTAAAGTCTCCTCTGGGTCTCAGGCTGTGATCTCATGATCCTCTATGAATAAGGAGGACCTCAGCTTACCAAATAACTACATAGGCACTGTTGAGACCCTTTTTGAAACTCTCTCAACCTTGTATGGAAATCAGCCTATTCATAGCAGATATTGATGCCCGATAGAGAAGAGCCTTTTCTGTTGTCTGGGGGGGGGTCATCCAGAGGTTCTTGGGACCTTCATTTTTGGATCTGTCATGATTCTCTTGTGAAATACTTGTTTGCAGAAGGAATTTAAGAAAACAGGATGTTGTCAGATTGGGGTTGGGAGTGCAGACTAAGTTTAATCCAAATTCCTTCAGAGCCCAGCACGCACGCTGGTAATTGAATAAAGCTCATCAAAAGTGGCGCTGGAATTAACTGGCACATGGAATCATTCCTTGAGATGATTAAAGATGCTCTGAGTTATGTTTCCACAGATGCAATGCCTATCTCTCAGGAAAGACTATGTCATGTCAGAGTGTTTGAAATCCCTGTGATTCCCTGTCCATGACTAGGGGTCTGGCAGCAGATGACATATGGGTGTGACTATATTCCTCCAAATTGGGCTCAATGGGAGAAATGTGATTCTAAGAGTGTATATCTCCAATAGTAATTATGTGTATGTGAAGAGATAAAGAGAGATGGGGGGTACTTAACCATTACCCGCACCCCTGTGGAGCAGGGTCTGCTGTTAGTTCATCAGTCTTGGACCCCACCCAACAGGAAGGCTTTATGGAAATACCTCAGTGTAAGGCAACCATCCATCCAAGAAAGCCTTGGGACATGAACCCAGAGAAAAGTGTGAGGCTGGGCCCCCATGATGTTTTCTACTTCTAGGGCTGTGGGAGTGCTCTTCAAATAAACACCCATCACAGACTTGATTCCGAGGGAAGGACCACAAATCATGGTCATGATTATTTAAAGTGGTCTCCTCCTTTTGGCTGGTGGCCCTACTCATATTAGCAGAGTGCTTGAGATGTGGGGCTTCTTCATGAGAGGAAAGGATGGTGAACAGAGTGATTCTGCTGTCATGACCGGGCCAGCCAGCATGCACAGAATGACCATTCTCCTCTGACTAGGAATCCAAGGGTCAGAGTCAGTCTTTAAAGGTCAGTGTGTTTCAGTCCTTGATGCCTTCAGAGTTGGTGCTTAGCCTCTAGAATTAACCAAAAACACTGCTCTCACAAAGGGCCCTGGGATTCACTTCTTGGAAAAGTGATACAGACTGTAGGTGGTGTCCCAAGAGGTCCCCCGCCCCCCACTTTTCATTCATGGAATTGTCTTCAATGTGTGGAACAGGGAACTTTTTGACATTCAAAGAATAGGGAAGAGATTGTGGAAGTTGTTTGTTGGGGGCAGGCATTGTCTAAAACAGTTATCAAAATATATCCCCAACCATTCTCCATAGGATCTTCTGCAGGTCTCCAAACTCCTTGTGGTCTGTACGTCCCTCAGAAAGCAAACAAATTAGGGATTGGTAGAAAGGCCTGGCTCTTACCATTAAAACTTCGCCATACAAACAACTCACCTTAGTAGAGGAATGCAAAGTACAGGTTTTTGCTTCACCAATATCATGACCCTAGTTTCTTTGTGCTCCTCTAGCACTGGGGGCCAAATGTGTAATCCTCTTGTCCTTACTAGAATGATGGATTCTGGGATTGGGATCCTCTTCTCTTTCCAAGAAACTATTGCTGTCCAATGACTTCCATTTCTCTCTTTAGAAAAGGAGATCTCAGCTCTGAGGTACCACATCACACCTATCAGATTGGCTAGCATGGCAAAAGAGAAAAATGATAAATGCTGGAGAAAATGTGGAAGAATTGGAACACTAATGCATTTTTGGTGGAGTTGTAAACTGATCCAGCCATTTTGGAGAGCAATTGGGAACTATGCCCAAGGGGCTATAAAACTGTGCATACGCTTTGACCCAGCAATACCACTTCTAGGGCTGTATCTCAAAGAGATCATAAAAAAATGGGAAAAAGGATCCACATGTACAAAAATATGTATAGCAGCTCTTTTTGTGGTGCCCAAGAAGCAGAAGTTGAGGGGATGCCCATCAGTTCGGGAATGGCTGAACAAGTTGTGGTATATGAATGTAAGGATACTATTGTGCTATAAGAATTGATGAGCAGGTTGACTTCAGAAAAACCTGGAAAGACTATATGATCAGAGCCAGGAGAGGAATGCACACATTGTGTGATGACTAACTTTGATAGACTTATCTCTTTTTCTTTTTTTTTAAATTAAAATTATGTGTTTTATTAATTTATTTTGATTTATCAACAATCACTTCCATATGATTTTGAGTTTAAAGTTTTTCTCCCCCTTCCTTCCCACCACCCTCCCCAAGATGGTGCACAATCTGATATAGGCTTTACATATACATTTCTATTAAATGTATTTTCATATTAGTGTTGTTGTAAGTAAGAATTAGAACCAATAGGAGGAAATACCAGAAAGAGGAAACAAAACTCAACAGAAGAAGAAAAAAATAGCAATTAGTATATTTCGATCTGCATTCAAATTCCATAATTCTTTCTTTGGATGTGGATAGAATTTTCCATCATGAGGCCTTTGGAGATGTCTTGTATCCTTGTATTGCTGGGAAGGGTTAAGTTTATCAATATTAGTCATCACGCAACGTGGCTGTTATCGTCTACAGTGTTCTCTTGGTTCTGCTCACTTCATTCAGCATCAGACCATACAAGTCTTTCCAGGTTTTTCTGAAGTCAGCCTGCTCATCATTTCTTATAGCACAATAGTATCATTACATTCATATACCACAACTTGTTCAGCCATTCCCCAACTGATGGGCATCCCCTCAATTTCCACTTCTTGGGCACCACAAAAAGAGCTGCTATACATATTTTTGTATATGTGGGTCCTTTTCCCCTTTGTATGATCTCTTTGGGATATAGCCCTAGAAGTGCTATTGCTGGGTATGCACATTTTTATAGCCCTTTGGGCATAGTTCCAAATTGCTCTACAAAATGGTTAGATTGTTTCAGAACTCCACCAACAATTCATTGGTGTTCTAATTTTCCCACATCTTCTCCAACATTTATCATTTTCTTGTTTTTGTCATCTTGGCCACTCTGATACATATGATGTGATACCTCAGAGTTGTTTTGATATGCATTTGTCTAATCAATAGTGATTTAGAGTATTTTTTCATATGACTATAGATGGTTTTAATTTATTCACCCGAGAACTGCCTATTCATATCCTTTGACCATTTCTCAATTGGGGAATGACTTGTATTCTTACAGATTTGACTTAATTATATATATTTTAGAAATGAGGTCCTTGTCAGAAGGACTGGTTGTAAAAATTCTTTCCCAGTTTTCTACCTTCCTTCTAATCTTAGTTGCATTGGCTTTGTTTGTGCAAAAACTTTTCAATTTAATAATGTTCTCTATCTCCTTTTTTGTCATAAATTATTCTGTTCTTCCTAGATCTGGTAGGTAAACTATTCTTTTCTCTCCCAGTTTGCTTAAAGTATCAGCCTTTATATCTAAATCATGAACCCATTTTGACTTTATTTTAATATATGGTGTGAGATTTTGATCAATGCCTAGTTTCTGCCATATTCATTTCCAGTTTTCCCAGTAGTTTTTTTTTTTTCAGAGTGCGTTCTTATTCCAGAAGCTGCGGTCTTTGGGTTTATCAAATAATAGATTACTATAGTCATTGACTACTGTGTCTTGTATGTTTAACCTATTTCACTGATCCACCACTCTGTTTCTTAGCCAGTACCAAGTAGTTTTGATGGATTGCTGCTTTATAATGCATTTAAGATCTGGAATGGCTAGGCCACCTTCCCCTGCATTTCTTTTCATCAGTTCCCTTGATATTCTGAACCTTTTGTTCTTCCAAATGAATTTTGTTATTATGTTTTCTAACTCCAAAAAATAACTTTTTGGTAGTTTGATTGGTATGGCACTGAATAAGTAAATTAGCTTAGGTAGAATTGTCATTTTTATTGTATTAGCTCAGCCTACCCATAAGCAAATGATGTTTTTCCAATTATTTAGATCTGACTTTATTTCTGTGAAAAGTGTTTTGTAATTGTGTTCATATAGTACCTGGGTTTGTTTTGGGAGGTAGGCTCCTAAATATTTTATAATGTCTACAGTAAGTTTAAATGGACTTTTGCTTTGTAACTCTTGCTGTTGGGCTTTGTGGGTAATATATGGAAATACCAATGATTTATGCGGATTTATTTTAAACAACTTTGTTAAAGTTGTTTGCTATTTCAAGTAGTTTTTTACTTGATTCTCTAGGATTTTCTAAGTGTATCATCATGTCATCTGCAAAGAGTGATAGCTTTGTTTCTTCTTTGGTTAATCTAATGCCTTCAATTTCTTTTTCTTCTCTTATTGATAAAGCTAATGTTTCTAGTACAATATTGAACAACAGTGGTGATAATGGACATCATTGTTTCACCCCTGATCTTATTGGAAATGCTTCTAGCTTGTCCCAATTACATATGATGCTTGCTTAAGGTTTTAGGTAGATGCTGTTTATTATTTTAAGGGAGACTCCATTTATACCTATGCTGTCTAATGTTTTTAATAGGAATGGGTGTTATATTTTGTCAAAAGCTTTTTCTGCATCTATTCAGATGGTCATGTGGTTTCTGTTAGCTTTGGTGTTGATATGATCAATTATGCTGATAGTTTTCCTAATATTGAATGAGATAGAGTTATCTCTTCTAAGCAATGCAAGCATCTAAAACAATTCCAAAAGACTCATGATGGAAAGTGCTGTCCACATCCAGAAAAAGAACTATGGAGTCTGAATGCAGATCAAAGTATATTATTTGTGCTCTCTCTCTCTCTCTCTCTCTCTCTCTCTCTCTCTCTCTCTCTCTCTCTCTCTCTCTCTCTCTCTCTTTCATCTTTCTCATGGTTTCTCCCATTGGTTCTAATTCTTTAAACCGTGACTAATGTGAAACTAGGTTTAATATGAATGTACATGTTGAGTCTATATCAACTTACATTCTGTTTTAGGGTGGGGGGAGAGGAGAGATGAGGAAAAATTTGGAGCCAAAAATCTTATGGAAGTGAATGTTGAAAACTAAAAAATAAATGAATATGGTATTATACATACATACATATACATATATATATATATATATATATATATATATATATATATATCAACTTTTATGTCAGCTTTGTCTTCATCTTCCACATACATATACCCACCAAAAAATCCTTTCAAAAATATGTTATATATACATGTATATGTATATAATTAAATATTTCACAATTACATGTAAAAAATTAACAATCTTTTTTTGAGTATCAAATATTCTCCCTCCCTTCTGCCATGCCCACATCCTTAAGAAGGCAAGCAATTGGATATTGGTTATAGATGTGAAGGCAATCAAAACAAATTTCCATACTGAGCATGTTGCAAAAGAAAACAGACAAAAACCTCCAAGATAAACAAGTAAAGCAAAAAAAAAAAGTATGTTTCAATCTGCACTCAGAGTTCATCAGTTCTTTCTCTGGAGGTGGACAGCTTTTTTCACAATGAGTTCTTTAAACTAGTCTTGCATCATTGCATTGATTAGAGTAACTAAATCTTTCACAGTTGATCATCATATAATATTGCTGTTACTGTGTACAATGTTCTCCTGTTCTGTTCACTTCACTTTGCATCTGTTCATATATGTCTTCCTGCATATTTCTGAAATCATCCCACTAGTCATTTCATATAGCACCGTAATATTCCATCACAATAATACACCACAACTTCTTCAGCCTTTCTCCAGTTGATGGGCATCTCTTCAGTTTTTAATTCTTGGCCTCCACAAAAAGAGCTGCTATTAATATTTTTGTACAAAGAGATCCTTTTCCCTTTTCTCTGATATTTTTGAAATACAAACCTAGTAGTAGTATTGCTGGGTCAAATGCATCTTTTGAAAATCTATAAGACTAAAAAAAATAGTTGGATGAAAATGTTTGTGTCAATCAATGCACATGGTCTTCCTAGTAATGTATGTATTCCTGAAGGGTGTGGCCTTCCTCTCTCTTATTCTCAACTCTCCACTCTTCTCTCCCTTGACAATTTCACTCACCTGTATGGCAACAGCTATGCCGATAAATCCAAATTTATATCTCCAGTTCTGACCTCTCTTCTGAGCATTAGCCTTAAATGTACAGCTGCTTGCATGATATTTATATCTGAATACCCAATCACATTTCAATCAATAGCCTCTACTCCATATTTAAATGCAGTTGTATTTGTTATAACAGCTCACAAAAGCTGGTCTAAAATTCACAGTAAATTTTCATAACTCACCAAATTCCTAAATTCATGTTCTTAAGTTCTAAACTATTCCATTGACCTGATTGCGGGGGGCAGGGCAGAATTTGCCATCGTATTTCCCATAAGATTTAGCATCCACTGTGGGATGGACACTGTACTGATTGTTGGTTATATAAAGACAAAAAAAAATAGATCTTGACATCAAGGAGTGTCAGCATCCACTCCATGGCATAATAGGATTCAATTCTGAACACCAGAATTAGATCTCAGCCTTTCCAATACACAGAATTAATGTGAACATTTCCTGTCTTAAATACATGGGCCATGTATAATAGAATATCAGAGTTAAAAGGAACTTTGGGATTCATCTGGTCAAAGGGATCTTAATCATTTTGAGTATCATGGACACCTTTAGCTGTCTGAGGTAACCTATGAATCCCTGCTCAGATCTTGATTTTAAATACATAAAATTCATAAGATGACAATGGAAAGCTCTTATGTTGAAGTACAGTTTATCCATCTCTCTCTCTCTCTCTCTCTCTCTCTCTCTCTCTCTCTCTCTCTCTCTCTCTCTCTCTTTCTCTCTCTCTCTGAGTGTGCTTGTGTAGGTGCATGGATATGTATTCCTCCCCCCCCCCCCACCAGGGACCCCAGGTTTAAGAACCACTGAATTCTATTCCATTAACATCATTTTTATAGATAAAGGAAGAACACAGTTCCTAGAATTCGACCTTGGACCAGAATCATGGCTCTTGACTCAAAGTCTACTGCTCTTTCCATAAAACCACAATGTCCATCTCAGTCTCTGGGAGGTTTCTCCATCTTTCTATAAAGCTCTTCTGATCAGATAGCATCTACTTATTACAGCAGCTTTTTCTGCTATCTTCCCAAGACAGCCTTCAACTTTGACCCCATACATTGCTACACATTCATGCCTATGGTCTATGGAACATTACGTCCAATAGTTTTTCTTTATGCAGAGAAGCATAGTGTCAGTGCTTAGGATAGTCTCCATTTCAATTTCATCCAATGCATTTCTAGGAGCCGTTGATTTGGTGGGGGTGGGGGATAGTTAGAGGTGAGACACAGATTATTGTGGTGAAAAAAATGGCTGGATGGAGAATCTGAGCACCTATGAAGTACCAATCAAAGCTCTGCCTCTTGTTCTTTATATAAATCTGGATAAGTCCTTTGTCCTAGGTAGACTTCTGTTTTTCCAGTTTTAAAATGAGGATGTTGGAGCAGATAGACTCTAATTTGGAGGAATCTTCATTGAGTGGGTCACTAGACATAAGGCCTCAGGAAGACCTTTGTTTAATTGTGCCTTAGAAACTTACCAGCTATGTAACCCTGCGCTTAACCTCTCTACCTCTCAGTATCTCCATATGTAATGTTGGCATGATAATAATGCCTACCCCACAGGGCTGTTGTGAGGACTGAAGGAGATTATGTAAACAAAATGCTTCACAAATCTTAAAGCATTGTAGAAACATGGGGTAGTAGTAGTAGTAGTAGTAGTAGTAGTAGTAGTAGTAGTAGTAGTAGTAGTAGTAGTAGTAGTAGTAGTAGTAGTAATGAAAAGAGAAAGAGGCCCTGGCCAGGCTTCTGGGGAGATTGTCATGCTTTCATGAAGGTTCTCATGCTCTATCTCTTTTTTTTTCCAGGATATTTTAATGATGGATAAAATGACAAATTAATGTGTGTAGGCAATGGTTACTCCTTTCATGAGGGGGGGAGGGAGGTTCCATTATTTTAGCTCTGGGGCTGTTACTGGCTTTTCAGTTATTCATAAGCATGGTGTCCTTTTGTCATTGCTCTATTTTTCCCATGTCCTGGAACTCTATATTGTATTTAATTCCAATCTGTTCATCTTTATGAGATCAAAGGATCATAGAATTAGGATTCTAAAGTACCCTGGAGGGCATCCTCCAATTCCTTGATTTTCAAGGTGAGGAAACTGAGGCATGTGTGGGTGAAATGACCTTCCCTGTGTCAGTTAGTAACTGTCAGAGGTGGAATTTGAACTCAGGTCGTTCTGACTTCAAGCTTAGACCCCTAGCCACTGTACCATGCTGTCTCTCTTCTCATCCTCACCTCATTAGCTTATTTTGGAAAGGACTCTAATCCAGGCCCTTTAAGATACTCTTCTTTTATCAATAAGTTGAACCAAAAGGATTCGTGAAGCATTATCTATACATCAGCCACTGTGGTGGGGCACTCGGGACATAAAAAAAAGGACAGGACCAGTTTTATGATGGAGGAAATGATGTAATACATACAATCAATATACATGATCAACGCAATGCCATTTTTTGTAGGGAGGCACTGGCACTGAGGCAAAGAAGAGGACTGGTGCAGGAAGCTGGCCCGTGAGCTGAGATCCTCAGAAGCTTGGCTTCTGAGAGTCCCGTGAGGAGGGAGAGAGGGCCCTGCAGTCACAAGAAATGGTCTATGCAAAGGCCTGGGCATAGGAGATGACATGTTATGTGTGAGGGGGAACAAGAAGACAGTGTGGCTCAGCTATAAGTATATGAAGGGGACTAATTATGGCAGTAGCACAGCTTCAATAAATTCAATTCAACAGCATTCATTAAGTGATGACTATATTTAAAGCATAAAGTGTGAGTGAGTAAGGTGAGCAGTAAAGCCAGGAAGACCCACATTCAAGTCCCAAGCAATTCTTTAAGCCTATAATTTAAAGAGGAGTTGATGATCTTTGCCTCAGTTTCCTCATCTGTAAAATGAGCTGGAGAGGGAAATGGAAACCACTCCAGTACCTTTGTCAAGAAAACCTTAAATGGGGTCATGAAGAGTCAGCCATGACTGAAATGACTAAAAAACAACACAATGAAAAACTGAAGAGAGCATTCTCATATGGAGAAGACCCCACAGAGTTGAAATTGTGAGTCCAGACTTGTTCTGTGCCCCCCCAAAGGAAAAGAAAAAAACAAATGTGAAAACAAAACATGTTCTTTCCTCCAGGAAGGACCCCTGGTGGTTTTTGGGGTAGTGGTGGTGAAGGTTACTACATGTATTAGATAAGTAAAAAGAGTAGAGTTGGAGAGAGGAAGAACACTGTGTGTGTGTGTGTGTGTGTGTGTGTGTGTGTGTGTGTGTGTGTGTGAGATGGTAGGGTGTATGAAGGTAGCATGGAGCATGTGAAAGTTTAGTTGAGCCTTGAAGAATGAAAAGGACTCTCTGAGTCAGAGGAACAAATGACGTAAATAATTATTATGTGCCCATTGTGTGCCAAGTACTGCACTAAGCTCTTTACCAACGTTGTCTCATTTGATCTCCAGAACAGCCCTAAGAGGCGGCTGTTGTTATTATCCTCATTTTACACTCGAGGAACCCAAAGTAAGCAGAGGTTAAGTGACTTGCCCAACGTCACACAGTTACAAGTGTCTCAGGCTGGATTTGAACCCAGATCTTCCTGACTCCAGGCCAAGTGACCCAGTTGCTGTTCCATCTCACTACGGGGATGCGGAAGAAGTACATTCTGAAGCTTCTGCAAGAGTATGGAATAGACAGAACCAAGATGGTGGAGTAAAAGCAGTGACTTGCTTAAGCTCTCCCCTAAACTCCTCCAAATACCTGTAAAAAAATGGCTCTGAACAAATTCTAAGGCAGCAGAACTCATGAAAAGACCGAGTGAAACAAATTTCCAGCCAAAGACAACCTAGATGGTTGATCAGAAAGGTATATTGTGCCTGGCAGGGAGAGGAGTACAATTCAGCATGGGTGCACAGGAAAAACAGGCCTCAGTGAACCTGGATCAGGCCTCAGAGGATTGAATCACAGGCAGCTGTGGTGGTTTCCAGGCTTCTCAACCCATGAATACCAAAGAAAACATAGAAGGTCAGTGGGAAAAGTCTGTGACTGAGGTGAGAGAGAGAAAGTTGGTCCTAGCCCCAGTCCCGATGCACAGCCCAGGGGTGGCAGCTGCTTCCAGAGCTTACAGCCCACAGACTGAGGGGGAATCAGATGGCTGATCAGAGAGAGATTTCAGGGATCTCTTTGCTGATGCTGAGGCAGGAATCTCTTGCTTTGACCCTACTTGGATCTGGGTCACAGTTCTGAGGGGAGGTCCTGGGGCAAGGAGGAGCACTGGCACAGTGGAGCTTGTAGTGGTGGTGGACAGAAAATCCTCCTCATAGTTCCAAGGCATAAAAGAGTGCTTGTGGTCACTCATAGACCAGACAACAGGCCAGGAAAGGAGTAAACATCTTGCCCCTTATCATGCCACCTTACAAGAACTGAAAATTTACAGGTCCCTAGAAGTATTTCTGAAAATAGCTGCTAAAAACCCCCAAAGCTTTGGACAGTACATTCATCACACTGGAAGCAGACCCCTACCTTAACAAAGAGTTCAAAACTCATGTAATTGGCTGGGATCATGAGCAAAAGAAAGTGCAGAAGAAGTCAGACCATAGAATCTTTTTCTGGTAACAAAGATCAAAACATAAAACCAGAAGAAGACAACAAAGTCCAAGCCCCTACATCCAAAACCTCCATGAAAAACATGGATTGGTCCCAGGCCATGGAAGAGCTCAAAAAGGATTTTGAGGAACACATAAGAGAAGTAGAGGAAAAACTGGGAAGAGAAATGAGAGTGATGCAAGAAAATCATGAAAAACAAGTCAACGGCTTGATAAAAGAGACCCCAAAAATACTGAAGAAAATAACACCTTAAAAAAGAGCCTAACCCAAATGGCAAAAGAGGTCCAAAAAGCCAATGAGGAGAAGAATGCCCTGGAAAGCAAAATTGGCCAAATGGAAAAGGAAGTCTAAAAGATTACTGAAGAAAATACTTTCTTAAAAATTAGAATAGAACAATTGCAAGCTAGTGATTTTATGAGAAATCAAGACACTAAAAAAACAAGTCCAAAAGAATGAAAAATTAGAAAACAATGTGAAATATCTCATTGGAAAAACAAATGACCTGGAAAATAGATCCAAGGGAGATAATTAAAAAAAATTATTGGACTATCTGAAAGCCATGATCAAAAAAAGAAACTAGACATCATCTTTCAAGAAATTATCAAGGAAAACTGCCCTGAAACAGAGGGCAAAATAGAAATGGAAAGAATCCATCAATCACCTCCTGAAAGAGATCCCCAAAGGAAAACTCCTAGGAATATTGTAGCCAAATTCCATAGTCCCATGGTCAAGGAGAAAATATTGCAAGCAGTCAGAAAGAAACAATTCAAGTATTGTGGAAACAATTAGGATAGCACAAGATTTAGCAGCTTCTACATTAAGGGACTGCAAGGCTTAGAATATAATATCTGGAGGGCAAAGGAGATAGGATTACAACCAAGAATCACCTACCCAACAAAACTGAGTATAATTCTTCAGGGGAAAAAATGGACATTCAGTGAAATAGAAGCATTCTTGATGAAAAGACCAGAGCTGAACAGAAAATTTGACACTCAGGTGCAAGACTCAAGAGAAACATAAAGAGGCAAACAGGAAAGAGAAATCATAAAGGACTTATTAAGGTTGAACTGTTTACATTCCTGCATGGAAAGATGATATTTGTAATTCGTGAGACCTTTGTCAGTATTAGTTGGAAGGAAAAAAAAATAATACCTATGTGTGTGTGCATATCTATATCTATATCGATGTAGATATTGATATAGATAGATAGATAGATAGATAGATAGATAGATAGATAGATGAGGCACAGGGTGAGTTGAAGATGAAAGGGTGATACCTGGAGAGTAAAATTAAGGGGTGAGAGAGGATTATACTGGAAAGAGAAAGGGAGAGGTAGAATGGGGTAAATTATCTCATATGAAGCAGAAAAGAAAAGGCTCTTACAGTGGAGGGGAAATGGGGGAAGGTGAGAGGGAATGAGTGAATCTTATTCTCAGAGGATTTAGCTTAAGAAGAGAATAACATACATACTTAATTGGGTATGGAAATATATCTTACCCTGCAGGAAAATGGGGGGAGGTAGTGGATAAGAGAGCAGGGGGATGATCGAGGGAAGGGCTGATTGGGGGAGGGGGTAATCAGAAGCAAACACTTCTGAGGATGTACAGGGTCAAAAGAGAGAATAGAATAAACGGGGGGCAGGATAGGATTAAGGGAAATATAGTTAGTTTTTTACAACATGACTTCTATAGAAGTGTTTCGCATAACTACGCATGTATAACCTGTATTGACTTGCTTGCCTTTTCAATGAGGGTGGGTGGGGGAGAGAGGTAGGGAGAAAATTTGGAACCTAAACTTTTAAAAACACTTGTTAAAAAATTGTTTTCATATGCAACTGGGAAACAAAAAAAATATAGGAAATTTGGTATAGAAATATACCCTGCCCTATAGGAAAATAGAAGGGGAAGGGGATAAGAGAAGGGGGGGGAGAGATAGAAGAGAGGGAAGATTAAGGGAAGGGGTATTCAGAATGCATTCCATCTTGGGGTTGGGGGAGGGGCAAGATGGGTAGAAAATTTGGAACTCAAAATCTTGTGAAAGTGAATGTTGAAAACTAAAAATAAATAAATTAAAATCCTTCAAAAAAGAGTATGAAATCTATAGCGGGTAGGGGAGCAGAAGGAAATGAGGCTGCAAAGATGTCTTGGCACAAGATTGTGGAGGGCTCTGAATGACAGTCTGCAGGGTAGATAGCATTAAAACTCTCAGTTAAGGTGCTTCTCTCCGCTATAGCAAATACTCAGATAACATTCGGAGGAAGGAGATCCCTAAGAAGGGCCTCTAAGGAGCCTGTGTTGTATATTTTGGGAACGTTCAGGAAGGTGAGGGCACTGTATGTCGTATCTGCTAAATTTAGCAAATTGAATGTGAATTGAAAGAATAAAAAATGTAATTCAGTTAACAAAGCCATTTCATGCCTGTTGACCCGGTAAAAGCATCTTGCTAGGGACAACATGAAACTTATACAAATGTGTATTTTACAGAGGAGGATATACTTACTTTATGCAGGTGTAAAGTGCTTGAAGAGTTTAGAGGCAAGAAATGAGTTTAACCTGGAGGTATTAGGAGAGCCTGACCATGGAAGGCAGGCTGTTGGGGGTGTAGAGAGAGCAGCTGCAGAGAGGAGGCTGCCAGATCAGAGGCGCCTCATTCCCACCTGGGATAGCCTGGTGCCAGAACGTGGAAGTTGGAAGAACCTGGGCTTGGCTCCTTGAGAACCCCCCCCACTGGTCCCATGGCAGGAGGCTATGGCAGAGAATTTGAGGAGACTCAGGTAGCACTTGGAAATGTGCCTAAGTCAGTTGTAGAGATCAAGGGCTCACCATGGGGTGAGGGCTTTCCCCATTGGAGTGCTCCCCTACATAGGCATGGCTGGTTTCCAGTGTCAGCAGCATGAGTGATGTTTCTGTCACTCAGGCCATCTGTATATCAGGGGTGGGGAAACTTTGGTCTCAAGGCTACATGTGGCCCTCTAGGTCTGCCCCCCTTTTGATTATTCCCCTCTCCTCCCCTTTTTTCTTTTCCTTTTGCCTTCCTATGTACGTGTTGAGAAAGATAGATTTCTATATTCTACTAAATGTGTGTATATAAATTCTTTAGCTATTAAAACATGTTTGGGTCATAAAAGGAATTTGGTAGGACTCCTTTAATTTTTCCCAAATGATTTCTATAGTATTAGGCTTAATTTTTCCTTAAATGTTTGGTAGAATTCACTTCTGAATCCATCTGGTCCTGAGGATTTTTTTCTTTTAGGCAGCTCATTGATGGCTTATTTAATTTATTTTTCTAAGATAGGGTTATTCAAGTATTCTATTTGCTCTTCTGTTAATCTGGAAAGTTTATATTTTTGTAACTATCCATTTCACTTAGATTGTCAGTTTACTGGCATATAATTGAGCAAAATAACTCCTATAATTGCTTTAATTTTGTCTTCATTGGTGGCAAATTCACTTTTTTTCTTTTTTGATGTTGGTAATTAGGTTTTCTTTCTATTTTTAATCAAATTATCTGATGGTTTGTCTATTATATTGTTTTTTCATAAGCCATCTCTTAGTTTTATTTATTATTAGTTCAATGGTTTTCTTGCTTTCAATTTTATTAATCTCTCCTTCAATTTACAGGAATTCT